>NC_048554.1:12453999-12547756 GCF_902806685.2 Maniola hyperantus
CAATGCAGAAACTACTTATCATAGAATAAGCGTAAATATAACCAGCTGTTAGCCTCTAAGTGGTAATAAATAAGGCAAAAACCACGTAATACTCGTCTATCCTACAATATAATATTATATGTATTGCACCAAAACCGTGTTACCACAGCTTTAGCTTAAGGCCACACTAGCGACTAGTCTCATGATAAAAAGTCGCGGTATCACTATTTTATGTAAAAACAAATGTATAGAGAAGACCCGACGTCAACAATAAGTCGGTATACCTACTTACGAAAAAGCAGCATCAATCTAAATATATAAAAGGAAAAGGTGACTGACTGATCTATCAACGCACAGCTCAAACTACCGGACGGATCGGGCTGTTCGGCATGCTGATAGATATTATGACGTAGGCATCCGCTAAAAAAAGGATTTTTGAAAATTCAACCCCTAAGAGGGTGAAATAGGGGTTTGAAATTTGTGTAGTCACGCGGACAAAGTCACGAGCATAAGCTAGTCATTTATAAAAATGCATTTCGGTCAATAGCAAATACTAAATGTCAATATCACTTTACAAAGGGAATCACAGTTTTGGTATTGCATTGTATCGTTTTGCAAGCAAAGAGTTATAAAAGAAAGGCTCTACAATTTTTTCTACAAATCTCAAAACTTCATATTCAATACGGATGCCATCAGTAGATCCTATATTTTACACTAGATAATGCCCGCGACTTCATCCTCGTGGATTTAGGATTTTAAAAAATCCCGGGGGAACTCTTTGATTTTCCGGGATAAATAGTGGCCTATGTCCTTCCCCGGGATGTAAGCTAACTCTGTATCAAACATCAAAATCGGTTAAACTGTTGGGCCGTGAAAAGCTAGCGGACAGACAGAAAGACAAACAGACTTTATTTGGGACAACTGCTAGGGTTTAGTTAGGCCGTAGTCAGGTTAGGATCCCTATATGAACGTGGCGGAATGGCCACCTCACCCGTGACCGTTTCACCACGTTACAAACCTATTATGGTTTTTGTGATGAGACAGAAAGTCTTCAGTGTGCTCCTGCGCTAAGCATTAGGTGAACCCGCTCACATCGGCGCAAACATAAATAAAGAAACCGCAGAAATGTTTTCACACCGTTTTACGCTTCCCGAACTTTATAGTCTTCCTCCACAGAGTATAAATCATCCCGGCGTATGAAACAATGATTTATATGTTGTCTGTTACACATCACAGATTATATTAGGGGCTTTTGTGTGGTTTTGCCGTGATTTCATTTGCTTCTTGCCTCACAGGAAATCAGACAAAATTTGAGGAGGCCAGGGATTTAATTTGTAAGGGTTGAACTCAGTAGAAAAGCAAAGAAAAGGTCCTACAACAACAATGTAATTTTAATCCACTAAATTATATCATTCCATCAAATAAATACGACCTATTTTAGGGTTCTACAGGATGAAACCAGAACGCTAGCAAAAACTTAGTGTAATTGTTATAGATACTACCTAAACAAAATCCGATACCAATAACCATTTGCCTCATAGTTTTAGTAATTTAGTATCTTTCAAACCCGTAATGTATGGCGTGCAAAACTCGGGTTAATGCCCCACCTACGACGCGGCATTGACTCCAAGTGGCCTACTTACAAAACGCTCGTTGACCTCTTTATTTGCAAGGGGTTGAATTTTCGAAAATCCTTTCTTAGCGGATGTCTACGTCATAATAGCTATCTGCTTGCCAAACAGCCCGATCCGTCCATTAGTTTGAGCTGTGCGTTGATAGATCAGTCAGTCAGTCACCTTTTCCTTTTATATAATTAGATTAATCAGATGGTTAGTAAAATGCTTGTTCTATAGGAACCACTGCAAATTGCAACATGTGAAATACATGAAACGCAAAATGGAAAGATAAAATATAAGTACCTACTAAACTATTTTTTTTCCGCAAATTTGTCCACGTTTTGAGATTTATTGAGGTTTTTATAAAATCTGTAGAAATTTCTGAAAATGAAGCTTCGGAAGAACACACTGTGCTGTCACAGAAACAACAGATAATTAATTCAATTACAAAACTTTGTAAGTGATACATTGTTTGGCGTAACTCAGTAAGCTTCTACAAATAGCGAGTCTAAGACGAATCTCTTACCGTCGTCGCCGCAAACGAGGTAATACTATTAAGCGAGTCCTACTTCTAAGTTCCGTCGTGCTTTGATTGAGTCTTTAATTAAAGTCTTGGTAATGACATTTGAAGCTCAAGTTATTTACGCGAAGACTAGAGACTCCACTCTAAACTAAAAGTAATCAGGATTTAAAGACAGGCCTAAGTGTAAAACTTTCGTTCTCTCAGTAGGATTGTATGAGTCAGGATCTGGGAACCCGCCGCATTATTATCTTAAGAAAACTCTTATCAGTATGTGGTTAATGAAAAGGGATCTCAACCCTCAGCAATGACGTATACGGCGCACAAAGAGAGATAAAGAGAGAGAGAGAGAAGACAGGCATAAAGCGGTGATAGCAGTATTCAAAACGTTGACCTCCTATAGTGGCCAAATTTCACTTCCGTTACTATTGTTAGGTTTTAGGATTTTCTATTATTTCCTCGGGATAGGGAATTTTTATTTATATATGAGCTGATCCGCTCGGCTTTGAGCCAAAAAAGCTCTAAAAACTTGACGTCTTTCTACGCGGACCATGTCGTGAAAAAAAGGTAGTAAGTATAAATAAGCACAAGAGAAGCGAGCGCGAATTTGTTTCATATTTTTCCAAAAAGAATGCAGGAAATTTAATATTTTTCCTAAAAGAGAGGAAATTTAAGAATGAATCTAGGCATTTAAGAACAACCAAAATAAAATTATCAAAATAAATTCGGATAATGTGCCTAGGTATATACTTGAAAAATTGAAAAGAATGGTTACTCTATTAAAGAAGCGATTTATTTTTAAGTTGATTTACTGAAGATTTTAACTTTTGCATTTAATTAAACCGTGATAGATCTAGCTGTTTCTGTCATTGTTGTTTGTGTAAAGTTATTTGTTTCTTGTTAAAAGATATTTCACTGCGAATAATTGCCTCTTGTGATAATAGGGCTGACTGGTTTTTTTGGCAAAGAACTAGACTGACTACTTGGGTAAAAAACATTATAAATGCGAAAGTATTTTTGTTTGTTGGTTTATTGGTTTGTTGGTTTGTCCTTTAATTGGAGCAACGGATTGCCGTGATTTTTTGCATGAGTACTTAGATATTTTTGGTTTTTGGAATTTGTGGTTCCATTACACAAAAAACAATTAGTTGTGGTCATGAACTAATAATTAGTATTTTCAATTATCGAAGTAGATAACTATATCAAGTGGGGTATCATATAAAAGTTCTAAAACAAAGTTTTATTTATTTTTATGCATCATTAATCGTTTTAGATTTATCGTGCAAAACGTCGAAAAAATACGACTGTGGTACGGAACTCTCGTTGCGCGAGCCTGACTCGCACTTGGCCGGCTTTTTCTTTCATATATTTAGACTAAATATTATAAAGTTTTACAGTTTCACTCGCGTTTAACTAGGTCATGCCACCAAAAGCAGACAAATCGATGACGAGCACGTATCAAGTTGACCTTTTTATTTAATTTCACGTCGAAATACCTAAATACCACGAACCTCTGCCTATATTTTTAGTATAAGTCCCGCAAATTGCTTATGCGCGTGGCCGCCATTTTAGTGACGTCAGCACTAGACTGAAGTTTCGAGCTGATGGTATGTTTTTATTTCGGCTGACGTCAAAATGACGTCATTTCGATGTTAATGAGACATGGTTCCAGCGCAATAGCAATTTGCGGGACTTATAGTAATCAATGCGAAATTATTAGATAGATATATTAGATGATACCCGCGACTTCGTCCGCGTGGATTTAAGTTTTTTAAATCCCGTGGGAACTCCTTGATTTACCGGGATAAAAAATAGCCTATGTCCTTTCCCGGGATGCAAGCTATCTCTGTACCAAATTTCGTCAAAATCGGTTGAACGGTTGAGCCGTGAAAATCTAGCAGACAGACAGACAGACAGACACACTTTCGCATTTATAATATTAGTATGGATTAGCGTATTTCAGCGACTTTGTCCGCGTGTACTACATAAATTTCAACCCTCTATTTTATCTCTTTAGGGGTTGAATTTTAAAAAATCCTTTATTATATTTAAGACGACCTCCCTGGCGCAGTGGTAAGCACTGTGGCCTTATTAGTGGGAGGTCCCGGGTTCGATTCCTTGTAGAGCGTTATCTCTCTCAATCATACCTATGTGACGTTTTGTCGGCCTCAACGACAGAGACAATGCTATACAAACTACAAATCCGCTATCTCCTTCTAAAGGCCGATGTACATTATTTTCTGCCGCGTACAGTACTCGTATCTCATTTCCAAATGTAAGGAAAACATCTTAATACGTCCTTGTAACATTGGCGAGTGAAACATAGAAAAAACCGGCCAAGTGCGAATCAGACTCGAGCACTAAGGGTTCCGTAGCCAAGTGCGAATCAGACTCGAGCACTAAGGGTTCCGTAGTACAATCGTATTTTATCGACATTTTGCAACGATAAATCAAAAACTACTTACTAGATCTCGTTCAAACCAATTATCGGTGGAAGTTTGCATGGTACATCATATAATTTTTTTAGTTTTATCACTTTCTTATTTTAGAAGTTACAGGGGGACACAAGACCCCCCCCCCCCCCCCCCCATGACCTATCCATAGATACCCCACCCACACGTATGGCTTTGATGAAAAAAATATTTTGAGTTTCAGTTCTAAGTATGGGGAACCCCAAAATTTATTGTTTTTTTTTCTATTTTTGTGTAAAAATCTTAATGCGGTTCACAGAATACATCTACTTACCAAGTTTCAACAGCTATAGCTCTTATAGTCTCGGAAAAAAGTGGCTGTGACATACGGACGGACAGACAGAAAGACAGACAGACATGACGAATCTACAAGGGTTCCGTTTTACGGAACCCTAAAAAAAAATATTTTTTCTTCCACACAAAACCCTCGCAAAATATCTTATTCAGCGTAATGCCGTGCATCCCGCGGGACGTATGTTCTGTTACTATCTAATGAGGTCCCATTGTTCCACTTATTTTCCATTTTTAGGGTCCCCTTTACTTCGTCATCAACCGATAGACGTCCACTGCTGGACATAGGTCTCTTGTAGGGACTTCCACACGCCACGGTCTTGCGCCGCCTGAATCCAGCTCCCTGCGACTCGTCTGATGTCGTCCGTCCACCTAGTGGGGGGTCTTCCAACTCTGCGTTTTCCGGTGCGAGGTCGCTTTCCAGCACCTTGAGACCCCAACGTCCATCGGTTTTACGAACTATGTGCCCTGCCCATTGCCACTTCAGCTTCGCAATGCGTTGAGCTATGTCGGTTACTCTAGTTCTCCTACGGATCTCCTCATTTCTGATTTGATCACGTAGAGAATTCCAAGCATAGCTCTCTCCATCGCCCGCTGAGTGACTCTGAGCTTTCTTATGAGGCTGAGATATGTTGTGGCCGTATGGTAATAATTAAATGCGGCAACGGTGAAAGATGTTTATTGAGAGCCGGCTTATGATCTACTCTTACTTATGGACTAACAATACTAATAAAGAAATCTTACATACTATTGTCTTAATCGTATTGCCTAACTACTTAACCCACATAATTTTGCATCACCTCTCTTTCAATCCGATGTGCAGGCAACCTACTTCGATATATATTGAGGAGTTGCATTTTTATGTTACAGCTAATATGAACATGCTACGTTTAAACTGACAATTCGTACATATTACAACTCCCCTGAAAATGTATGCGGTTACCCCTCCCCTTAAAAGAAAAAAAAATGTTAGACGCTACATCGAATCAGAAGAAAAGATGATGACAATCACAAAAATAAAATCGAATGCTAAATAAAATTAAAATTATGTAAGGAAACATTTTTTTTTATCGTTACTTCCTGTGCTCAAGTGCAATTTATCTTATCTCTTACTTCGTATGGGCATACTTTCAACCTTACTAATAAATATGTAGAAAAATTGTAATCTATTAAGTGCACAGTCAAGGATTTAACTTTTACAAAAGTTTCGAAAAATCTCATCATAATAAAATAATCTCAAAATAGCATCATAGGTATTAGATATGTATAAGCTGAGGTATCGATTTCACAAATCGACTTTAAAAGATTCTTTGACCTATCAAATAGTCGTCATCATAAGTATACAGCTGTCGTATAGCATCGTCGTAAGACGGTAAATATAAGGTTTCTATTCTAAAACCCATAATAATACCTATTATTAAGTAAACATCTCAGGTATTCATATTTCCTGGACAGTCAAAATAAACCTCTCCTAGTCTTCATCTTCCTTTCAAGTTACTTCTTCACATAATACAAATAAATATACATACAACAAACGCGGCGCGTACTCTCCTAATTAATATTTAACATAACATGCTTGCGAGCATTTTTCATAACACTAATAATCTTCATCAAACTTATTTCTTTCAATAAGTATTTCACTAACATTCAACTTTTCATAAAGATTCTAGGTCTTTCACTAACACCAGCGCGGTAGATAATGATCAAGAGTCTAGACAAATATATAGTTGAATGAGGAGGTACTAAATATGCGCAAAACATCGCGTTTAAACAAATAAATAACAATCAGATTCCTACGTCAGTATGTCTCAATCCAAAATAAATATTGTATATTTTATACCTATAGCACTTCTACAGCCGAAGGGTGATCAAGCCTTTGGTTTGCAGAGTCCTAATTTGTCAAAGCCGGGTATAGTCTTACATCGTCAAAACTTGCACGAAACTAGACGAAAAACGTCTGTAGGGGAAAAAATTCTCCTTATTTCATATTCATTTCCTTGTATTTGCAAATTGCATCTCGAGCAAAACCATTGTCTCGTATAACAATACAAAATGTTCGGGTACGCGTGTGTCGTTGACCACGCGATGACACCGTTATAATTCTCTGAATTATTATATTTCGATTTTAACACCGAATATTTACGAAAGAAGTAAGTACCTACTTATTCATTTATTAATTATCTATTATTATTTTAAACTATCCTACACACTATATAAAATCTTACTAATAAAGCACGAATGGAATTTATTAGTAGATAGCGGAACAAGTATTATTTGTTATAAAAAACCAATATTTACCTAACCTACGTACAAAATTAAATTAACTAGGTACCCAAGAAAAAAAATTACAATAGCTACACATTCTACCTATTTGCCCATTACGAGAGATAAATTGCACATACTTTAACTGTTAGCGACGCATTTCAATAGTCAATTTCGTGACCGCCGTGTAGTCGCCGTCGTCATCAGGACAGGTTTTGGTCATCAGGTCCGGAGGTCTGGAGTCTGCGCCTCTTCTTTACTGCATCTTAATGGGCCGGGAAAACCCTGGACTCCTCGAACTGGGCCGGGAATACCCTGGACACCTCCTAGTTTTGGCCGGGATAACCCTGGACGCACGATGATGCTGGGCCGATCAATGAAGCTTGAGATGTCTTCTGTTCATAAGCGATTCATTTTTTTTTTGGCTTATTTCTTGATGTTAGTGTTTCTTGATTTTTAATATAGGACGTGGAATTATTTTCTTCTTTTTGTTCTAATTGAGTCTTGAATCTTGATAATATTCTTTTGAAAATTGTGTAGTCTTCATCTTGATCGGTGCCCAGCCGGTGCACGCACTTAGATTAGGCATGCACCGACTGGCAAGGGTCGCCATGAGATATGTTGTGGCCGTATGGTAATAATTAAATGCGGCAACGGTGAAAGATGTTTATTGAGAGCCGGCTTATGATCTACTCTTACTTATGGACTAACAATACTAATAAAGAAATCTTACATACTATTGTCTTAATCGTATTGCCTAACTACTTAACCCACATAATTTTGCATCACCTCTCTTTCAATCCGATGTGCAGGCAACCTACTTCGATATATATTGAGGAGTTGCATTTTTATGTTACAGCTAATATGAACATGCTACGTTTAAACTGACAATTCGTACATATTACAAGGCCCATAATTAGCGACCATGTCTCGGATCCATATTATGTCATCACTGGCAACACGCGCTGTTCGAAAACTTTAGTTTTCAAGCTCAAGTCCCTTCACAAATTATTGAAATCAAACACTTAACTATTTAGGTATAATTGTTTTATTAAAAACTTATCATTAATAATAATAATAATAAATAATAATATAGCCTTTATTTACTGAAAATATTACATGCAATTACATTTTATCATAATATTCAGTATATACATATTTTAATAGAATCAAAAAAACAAAACTTATGCATAATACTTATTTACATTTACATTTATATATCATTACTATTATTTATGTCATCGCTATTTTTTAATTATTAATTTTCTTACTGTATATAATATTTTCATTTTTAATATGTACACAATACTATTCTGTATATCACTACTAATTTTCATATTTTATTAGGTATATACATTCTTCTTCCACTTTTATTTTTCAGTACGCCCCATTTGGACGAAGGCCTCCTCCAGTCGTTTCCACATTTCTCTATCTTGGGTCAATCGTTGCCATGTTGCTCCCATAATTTTGAAAATTGTGAAAATTAAAAAAAAACTTATCATTATAATATAGTTATTATACCTACCTACTTAATATAATTTTATCTTCCAAAGTTGCATCGTATTTTTAAAAATAAAGTAGTTAGGTACCATCGTGTCAAATCTTGTAAGATTGTACGGCACTCTTCGTGGACAGACAAACAGACAACGAAGTGATCCTATAAGGGTTCCTTTTTTTCCTTTATAGGTACGGAGCCCTAAAAAGCTGTCCACTCCACTCCGTCAGTGTGCCTTGCGCATAACAAAGTTAAGTAGGTACCTTTTATTTTACTCTTTCGTTTTTAGCTTTCAGCAAACCACGCTCGTCACGATTTCAAATTATAATTTACATTGCGATGCCGCCTTAATTAGAATTATAATTTTTCATGAATTCATACGCCGCCGCCGTGGGTGTAATTCTATTTTACCTTTCGGCACATCTGCGCATATTTTCGCGTTTTATATGCTAAATAGGATCTGTACTTTTATTACCGTTTTTAGTATTCGTACAAGGGTTTTTATGAGTGATGACTTTGGTCGTTTCAATACGAACATGTCACTGGTAATAATAATGATTGTAAGGCGTTCGCGTTCGTAAAACAAGTACTTACTTACTTAATTTAATAAGTTTTTTTTTAAAACAATATTAGCCATGTTAATTGACTTATATTCCCCTTTACTCTCCAACTAAGCGTCAAGCTTGTGCTAGGAGTAGGTACGAAAATAGTGCAACGGACGGGGTTTGAACCGTCAACCTTTCGGTTTTCAGTCCACTCCTTTACCGGTTGAGCTATTGAGGCTTTTTAAAGACTGATTTTTCATCCTGGTCAATCTATATCTATCTATACTAATAAATGAAATTGAAGAATGGTCCTGATTCTTAGCACACCTAAAATTAAGAGTATTCGCATCCTCTTCTTACTAATGTAATATAAAAAGACAGATGCAGTTTGACTTTAGCTGCCAGTCGCGAGCCTATTGTAGCGTGCACTAAAAGAGTCTTTAAATGTAAAATTCATGTTCCGTCCTTTTTTAGCAATATTAAAGAGAAAAAGATGCAGATACACTAAATTTAGTTTGGAGAAAGACAAGACAAGAAAAGACAAAGAGATTTTTAAGTATAATTAAAATTCTATGTGCTCTGTTTTCATAAAATAATACCGTAATCCCTTAGTCACTAGGGATTAGTGTATTAAACGTTGAACGTAAATATAAAATTTTATTGAAATTGGTTTTATATCAATCCAATAAAACTGGTTTTTCTCCTAATGGTCGTGTTAAAAATGCGTGTATTGGGGAAACTTCGCGACTTTTTGTATCGAGCCAAATTGTGCCAATCGTGTTTTCGCTCTCGTAATTCACTAAAGAATATCTTTAATTTTTATAATATTAAAAAATAAATAAACAAATTTGTAGTTTTTTGAGGCCAAAACTTGATTTTTTGAACATCCGAAATGTGTCTCAACACAGCTTTTGAGACGCATTTCGCCTTAACGAGAAATAAAGAAACTCGCACACATACCTACATGAACTATAAAAACATCATGATCAACCCATCGCCGGCTCACTACAAAGCACGGGTCTCCTCTCAGAGAAGGGTTTTGGCCATAGTCTACCACGCTGGCCATGTGATTGGTAGACTTCACACACCTTTGAGAACATTATGGAGAACCCTCAGGTATGCAGGTTTCCTCATGATGTTTTCCTTCATCGTTAAAGCAAGTGACATTTAATTACTTAAAACGCACATAACTCCGAAAAGTTAGAGGTGCGTGCCCGGGATCGAACCTCCGACCTCCGGTTAGAAGGCGGACGTCCTAGCCTATCACCTAAGGCTAGGTTAAAAACATTACACTCCTTTTCTTGGCAATTGTGTAACAGAAACAATTTGCCAATAAATCTTATCAACTGAAATCAGTTCTGAAATGTGCAAAGTTATTAATCAGATTAAGCGAAATGTAAGCACACAAGTTAGATTTCCCAGAGCGTACTTAGCTAACTTCTTGGCGGTCCCTCTCATTACGGGGAAATTTATTGAGAACTAGCCGTTTCCCGTGACTTTGTCCGCGTGGATTTAGGTTTTTTTTAATCCTGTGGGAGTTATTTGAGTTTTCGGGATAAAAGTAGCCTATGTCACTCTCCATGTCTTAAACTATACCCATGCAAAAAATCACGTCGATCCGTTGCAACGTGATTGAAGGACAAACAAACTCACTTTATCATTTATAATTATACTTATACTAGCTGATGCCCGCGACTTCGTCCGCGTGGATTTAAGTTATTAAAAAACCTGCGGGAATTCTTCGATTGTTCAGGATCAAAAGTAGCCTAATCACGTCGATACTTTGCTCCGTTGCGACGTGATTGAAGGACAAACCAACATACTATAAACATACCAGAAGAGAATTTTAAATATTAACCCCGACATTCAGCGGCTTATCGAGAGTTTTACCTTTCATAATAACCTTACCCGCAATACAAAAATAAGCGTTCACTTACTAACCATACTAATCTAGGAAAATAAGTAAAATTATACTTACTAACAAACTAATCTACTATGTAACTAACTAAGGAACACGAGAATAAATGGCTTTTTATTTATTTATTTATTTATTTAATAACCTTACTGCTTAATATTAACTTGATTAGGGCACAATTATTGCTATTGAAACCACTCAATCAAAATGGCGACCTAAACACAAAAAGCATTTAATAGTTGGTCGAGTCTCGCGTCAGAACGAGACTAGTCTAAGAATCATCAAACACCCGTATTTATACAAATCGATTCAAGATGGTTGCCTTTACACGTCACAACAGATCACTTTCATTCAAATGGCGGCAATTACAAAATGCGATAACAATACAAACACACATTATAATAAGGGTAAAGCCCAACAGTGGGCAAATATAGTACGCGACAGGTCGAGATGGCAATCGGGGTATGAGGCGGGGAGACGTCTCGCACACCCACACGTCACCCGCGCTCGCCCGCACCGGGTTCTTACCTCGTCGCGACTTACTATGATATGATCTGGTGTGACACGCACATCAGTGTCAGGCCGGCTGTGCCACGGTTGCCATGGCGACGGGGTGAAAACAATAGTTTCGTTCAAGGTGAAATAATTTAAGCGTTCAATAAGGTACAATGCGTTATGCGACACTACCTACCTACTTGGTATAGTCCGTACAAAATGAGATCTCATGCGCCATTAACCATAGTAATTACAATAACCAGCTCGTCCTAAGATGTGATATGTGGCAAAGTTTTGTAAAAAAACGTCCGTAAAAATCGTAAAATCGTAAAAATGCCGTGGGAACTCTTTGATTTTCTGGGATAAAAAGTAGCCTATGTCACTTTCCAGGTCCTTATTTAATAAATACACATGCAAAAAATTACGTCAATCCGTTGCACCGTTGCGACGTGAGTGAAGGACAAACCATCAAACCAACAAACCCACAAACCAACAAACAAACACACTTTTGCATTTATAATATGGGTACTGATTCTGTTAGCACCCATAATAAAATGGCATAAGATAGGTAACAAAAACATATTGCTATTCAAGTTAAAATGATTGCCTCCAAGTCCACGGCCCTTAACTCGTAATGCGTTTCTGAACCATCCCCAGCTCCCATTAAAAAGCAACCCTCTGGAGGAAAAGTCTCAAAGGGGAGACGACAGAGCAGCCTTCTCTCATCATAAAAAAATCGGCCCATTTGGGCAAAAATATTGTGAAGATGATTTTTAGGGTTCCGTACCTCAAGCTGAGTTTGTTGTGGGCTCTTCTCAGACTTGGGCGCGTTTGGAACCCTCGTAGCTTTAGTTTTAAGTTTGCGTAATAATTATCAACACTATATCTTAGAAATCCAATATCTGACCATCAAAAAGAGTTATTAATTACCTATTTTCAATAAATCATTTGACTTTGACTTTGACTCAAAAGGAAAATTGGAACCCCTGCAGGATCACTTTGTTGTCTGTCTGTCTGTGCGTCGGTCTGTCAAGAAACCTACAGGGTACTTCCCGTTGACCTAGAATCATGAAATTTGTCAGATAGGTAGGTCTTATAGCAGACATTAGGGGAAAAATCTGAAAACCGTGAATATGTGCTTACATCATAAAAAAAATTAAATTGGAGTCATGAACTAATAATTACTATTTATTTTCATAAAAATCTGGCAGCACTGGAAACGTCAAAAAATGTTTAATTAAAAATTCTACTGTAGAAATGGATTTATTTGTTAAGCCTCAGAAACAGCAGAATTGGGTATTTGACTTCAGTTTTTTTAGTACTTTATTATAAACTAGAATAAAAATAATGACGTAAGGTGAAAAAACTAATTAAATCGATCAAATAACAAAAAAGTTATAAGCATTTAAATATTTCTGATTAGACAGAGATAGCGGCGATACAGCAGTTTGACGTCACACCTACTAATGTCATAGTAGCTTCGTGCGGTTTCATAAAAAAATTCGTTTTGCGAGAAAGGGATAGAAGACCCTCCCACTCCAAAATTAAAATGCATGTAACTTTGTAAATCTGTGTTGGATTTTAATATTTTTTTCAGTGTACGTCATTATTTTTATCCTAGTTTATGATAAAGTGATATTTATAAAATTCAAAAGTAGGCAAATACCCAATTGTCTCGATTTGATGGGAGCACTGTGTCTTCTGTAAGGAGCCCACGAAGGAAAAATAACTCGAAGTCGATTTCACAAGTTTATTTGTCGGTTTTCATTACAGAACTACTTGCCTATTAGGCCACACGGCTTTTTATATCGTTTATCATGAATGAACTATGATATTAATCGAAATGACGTGAAGTTACCTTCGTTCATTTCTTAAGAATCGTTTTCAAAGTATCTTAATTAAAGTCATTATTATGTTAACAAACAAATATATGTAATATCACTTTGATAAATAATTTTAGTAATTTTAACGATTAGCAAGCTTAGTAAGTAAGTTACTTTAAATAGATATGCAATTTAGGGATGTGTATTGTCAACAACATTTGATTGAATGAATCACATAAGGTTTAGGTTGCAATATTCTTCATTCAATCAAATGTTTCCTTCATATCATATTTAATGCGTTCTATTAATTATGGCCATAGTATTTAACTCCTTACAAATTTTAATATTTGATGATTGATTTCATGATTTCTAATACTTCTCCTTGACGTGTTGCTCAAGTCTCAACGTGTTTAAGGTAACGACTCACGTAAATTATTGTGTAAGGAAGGAAAGCGGGGATTCGCGCGATTTCACCTGTACTTAAGAACCGTTTTTTAACCGACTTCAAAAAAAAGAGGAGGTTCTCAATTCGTCGGAATCTTTTTTTTTTTTTTTGTAAACTTGAAGGTGAAAGGGGGAACAAGATAGACTACCTCTCGGTAGCGAAAGATTATGGTAAATACTTTTGGTTTTACCACCTTACTATAAGTTGACTGCCAATCTGTGCTGCCAATCACAGACCAAATTCTCTGTGCTGCCAATACAGCGTTTTTCATAAATGTAATCATAGGATTACATTTATATTACTCTGATTTATATTCCTTCCTAATCCTAATCCTAATAATATTTTAAATGTGAAAGTGTGGATGTTTGGATGATGGATGTTTGGATGTTTGTTACTCAATCACGCAGAAACTACTGGACGAATTTGGCTGAAATTTGGAATGGAGATAGATTATACCTACCCTGGATTAACACATAGGCTACTTTTTATGTTCTTTACTTATCCCATACTAATATACTCAACCGAAATCTTATATTTAACTAAAAATATTTGATTTCAAAAGGGTGTTTGTTTGTTTGATGATCTGTTGGTTTTATGTAACGCATCGACGTGATCTTCGGCACGAATATAATTATTGGTTAAAGACCCTGGAGAGTGGTATAGTCTACTTTTTATCCCGGGTTAATGAAAGGGTTCCCACGAGATTTGAAAGAGAAACCGAATCTACGCAGATGTACCTACCTATCATCTTGTGTATGATAACTGATAAGTTATGACGTCACACACTGGCTAGTCGGCATTTGGGGAGGTATTTTTAGCGGGAAAGTGTCGCCTCGTTTCACGGGTATTCACAAGAGAGCCACAAAGCTCGGAATTGTCAGACGCTTTTGCTCAAACGTGTTCTGTTCTACTTCTACACGTATCGCTTTGATCAAAAAACCCTTTTAGGTTAGTGTTACCTGCTAGAAATGACTCACATTTTTTATTTATATTTAACTAAAAATATCTCTTGGTTTATGTAACGGATCGACGCGATTTTCGGCACGAATATACTTAAGTAAAGTAAAATAAGTAAAATATGCTTTATTGTACACCAAAACAAAAACAATAGACATATAACAAATACAGCATGTACAATAGGCGGCCTTATCGCTAAAATAGCGATCTCTTCCAGGCAACCTTAGGGTAGAGGATATTATAAAAATTAAAGAAAGCGGAAGGGGTGTACTAATTAAATAAAGTAAATACACATAATATACGTATGTAATGTATATATATATATAAATGAAAATACAACAGTAAATAAGAGAGCAATAGACGACAGATAAGTGGAATAAAAGTAAAAATAAATAAACACATCAAATGGAGGATAAATAAAATAGCTTCAACTAGTTAATGACCTGGAGAGTGGTATAGTCTACTTTTTATCCCGGGTAAAGAAAGAGTTCCCACGAGATTTTAAAAAGAAACCGAATCTACGCAGATGTATTTATCGTCTAGTGTAGATAAGTTGTGACGTCATACACTGGCTAGTCGGCTTTTGGGAAGGTGCTCTTTGGTTGAATTTTGAAAAATCCTTTCTTAGCGGATGCCTAAGTCATAATAGCTATCTGCATGCCAAATTTCAGCCTGATCCGTCCGGTTGCTTGAGCTGTGCGTTGATAGATTTTCTATTTAAAAAAAAGTAATTTTCATGAAACAAAGTAACGAACTAAAATCCATCCAACATACCTACTAATAAAACATTTACAGAGTAATATAAACTGTAGAGTGAGGGAATTTAGTAGTTGGAGATGAGTAGAGTACAGAATGAATTAACAGTAATACAAAGTTGTAGAGCAAACAATTAAAACTACGGCTGAACTTTTCATGAAGTTGCAATATTACGAGACAGTTGGAGATGGCAATCGGGGTGGGGACGCCTCGCACACCCACGCAGCCCCCACGCTGTGTGGGAGACGTGCGGGTGTGCACAGCGTCCCCCGCTTCATACCCCGCTTGCCATCTCGACCTGTCGCGTACTATACTGTGTGACTAATCCTGGTGTACACAACCTCTGGATGCCATTCCATTGTCTGATTGCGTCCACTGCTGGTCATAGGTCTACAATACAGCTTAATTTGCTTACGGTGGCGCGCGGCGGTTGTAGAAAAAGGTAATAACGATGATGATGATTCAGGCCTTAATATAACTACTACGTGACCACAAAAAGTACTTATAAAATGAATGAAAAGTCCATAGCTATACTTAGAGTGTGTACAACTGAAGATTACTTTTTCAAAGCGCTGAATGCTGCAGTTCCTAACACGAAGCCACTTCAGGAAAAGATCAACATCGTTAGGGAAGCTGCTTCCTTCAGCTTTAATACAAATTCTAATAGGCACACATCCACCCACTCATAATATAAGCCAGCTTTTATACAGGAATTTAAGTTATTGCGATATTAAAAAGCTTTTGTAAATGAAATTATCTATATTTATAATTTTACTAGCTAATGCTCGCGACTTCGTCCGCGTGGGCTACAAAATTTCAAACCCCTGTTTCACCCCTTTAGGGGTTGAATTTTCTAAAATCCTTTCTTAGCGGATGCCTACGTCATAATAGCTATCTGCATGCCAAATTTCAGCCCGATCCGTCCAGTAGTTTGAGCTGTGCGTTGATAGATCAGTCAGTCAGTCAGTCAGTCAGTCACCTTTTCCTTTTATATATTTAGATGATAGTGTTTTACCTACACTTCAAGGGAATTTCTAAATAATTTTACATACATTGCGGAACCGGCAGAATTCGAACCTGCGTCTCCCAGGATCGTGCCCGACGCTTTAACCTCTAAGCCACGGTTCGCTTGCTGCCTACGGATCTCCTCATTTCTGATTTGATCACGCAGATAAACTCCAAGCATAGCTCTCTCCAGTGGCTGAGTGGCTTTCTTATGAGGCCCATAGTTAGCGACGCACGACGACGAGACGCACTGTACGAAGACTGGTTTTCAAGCACTGGGGAATTTGCGATCAGCCCCCCGATTGTGTAAGAATAACCATTTCATCGCTATCGCAATCGTCAAGAAATTCTGCCCTTTGATTGGTTGAGTCACTGTTTACATTTTTTCACAGCTAAGGGCAGAATTTCTTGACGATTGCGATAGCCATGAAATGGTTATTCTTACACAATTGGGGGGCTGATGCATTTCCCAATTAAATGTACAATTTAATTAACCTTTCTTTCGTCTTTTCCAGATCTCACAATTTCCCTTCAGCAATGCCAGCGCACCCAAGGTTCAGCCGACTGGAGGACGACTATTTAGAAGTTATGTGGCGTCGCGGACAGAGCCGGTCACCATAGCAATATTGTTGTCTACACGGATTGGGGAGATTCAAGTAAGTCACATCCGATGGGGCAGACGTGTTCTTGAGTGGATACCGCGTACAAGCGCAGTGTGGGACTTAAGAAGGTCCTCCTCCTGACGACCTTAAGAAGGTAGCGGGAAGTGGGTGGACGAGGAAGGACTCTTATGGGAACGCATATGTCCAGCCGTGGACGCAGACAGGCTGATTGATTGAAGTAAGTTACATTGCCCACAGAATGCAGAATTGTGACTAGTGGAACATCAGTGTATTATTTGCAAAGATTTCATCATTATCATTAATCGATAGACGTCCACAGCTGGACATAGGGACATATCTGGACATATCTTGTAGGGATTTCTACACACCACGATCTTGTGCCGCCTGAATCCAGCGGCTCCCTGCGACTCGTCTGTTGTCGTCCGTCCACCTAGTGGGGATCTCCCAACACTGCGTTTTCGTCGATCCCAACGTCTATCGGTTGTACGATCTATGTGCCTTGCCTATTGCCACTTCAACTTCGCAACCCGTTGAGCTATGTCGGTTACTCTAGTTCTCCTACGGATCTCCTCATTTCTGATTTGATCACGTAGAGAAACTCCAAGCATAAGCTCTTATCACCCGCTGAGTGACTCTGAGCTTTCTTCTGAGCAGTGTAATCAATCAAATAAACTTCACAATTTTGATTTGAACAGAAATGAATCTCCTCAACATGGACGCGGAGAACCGCGTCGTGCTGAACGTGGGCGGGATCCGGCACGAGACGTACAAGGCGACGCTGAAGAAGATCCCGGCGACCAGGCTCTCCAGGCTGACCGAGGCCCTGGCCAACTACGACCCGGTCCTCAACGAGTACTTCTTCGACAGGCATCCGGGCGTCTTCGCCCAGGTCTTGAACTACTACAGGTAACTTGTCCCCAATAAATACTTCTTTACCCAGATCGTGAACTACTGCAGGAAATCCATTCTCAGTGAGTATTTCTTCAACTTCATCTAAATCTAAAACTACTATTGATAATCTGTCTGCATTGAGTATTTTTTTCGCCCGGTACCCGTAGTACAAGATTTTACGTCTCACCAAACCAAACCAAATTCGAGAGTCGAAATACTTCCGCGTTACAGTAAAATGGACCTAAACAGCCTTGAATTGAAGTCAAATATTCAATGCTACTGATTTTAATTTCGCAATGTTTCCGCTTGGAGCGCTGGCTGTAGAAGTGTAGACAAACTTGAGCTTTAAAACAAGGCATTTAAGATCCAGTTTACTGTAACGCGGAAGTATTTCGACTCTCGAATTTGGTTTGGTTTGGTGAGACGTAAAATCTTGTAATACGGGTACAGGTCTTGAACCACTACAAGATATCCGCTATCAGCGAGTAGGTACTTACTTCGCGTCATGCATATGGACGTTTCAACCAGTAAGATCTACTACAGATTAACAACGCGTAAGTTATGTGACGTAGGGAACCCCGTCTTGCTGAACGTGGGCGGGAGCTCTACCTTTACAATACGGGACTTCGACAAGATATCGTGTTACAATTTCGTGTTTCCACCCTGACAGTATTTTTGTGAATATGGCGATAGGCATCTTACTATAGCCCTTTTTTTTTTCGATGTTAACTTAGCCCTTGACTGTAATCGTACCGGTGGTAACCTTACTTTAATCTAAATATATAAAAGGAAATGGTGACTGACTGACTGACTGACTGACTGACTGATCTATCAACGCACAGCTCAAACTACTAAACGGATTGGGCTAAAATTTAGCATGCAGATAGCTGTGATGACGTAGGCATCCGCTAAGAAAGGATTTTTGAAAATTCAACCCCTAAAGGGGTGAAATACGGGTTTAAAATTTATGTAGTCCACGCGGACGAAGTCGCGAGCATAAGCTAGTCGTCTAATATGCTACTGGTTTTTTTAATCTGTACCCGTAGTACAAGATTTTACGTCTCACCAAACCAAACCAAATTCGAGAGTCGAAATACTTCCGCGTTACAGTAAACTGGATCTTAAATGCCTTGTTTCAAAGCTCAAGTTTGTCTACACTTCTACAGCCAGCGCTCCAAGCGGAAACATTGCGAAATTAAAATCAGTGGCATTGAATATTTGACTTCAATTCAAGGCAGTTTAGGTCCATTTTACTGTAACGCGGAAGTATTTCGACTCTCGAATTTGGTTTGGTTTGGTGAGACGTAAAATCTTGTACTACGGGTACTGAATATTACTTTTAAACGAGCTAAGTGGTTTCATTTAATATTCAAAGTTAAAATGTAAGGGTGGTAAATTGGGCGGAATAGAAATATACCCGGATACGGAATAATCTACCACCTTACAAAGATTAGAGGAAAATAATAATTTACTTTACTTGATCTATCTACCTAGTAAAGAATAGAAGCTAGCCGTCGACTCCCTTGTAATGTATATGAGGTGTTATAAATGAAATTTGCTAGATGTTAGGCAAAATTGTTTTTAATGTAACTTTTACCGGGGTCGCTTAATACATAGTGATGGCTAATAATGCTTAGTTATTCTAGCTTAATGCCAAGACTTAATTTAGATACATTAGAATGCCTTAGGTAGATAGTACATAAAATCTATGTTTTAAAATTTAAGATGCCATTGGCATGGAATAGACAATGACACAGTAAAATTCATAAAATTGTTTCAAAATAAAAGCTCAGTAGTAGAGACAGGGTTCTTACTGTACACATACACTAAGAAGGTTCACTAAACTGTTGCAGGATACAAACATTTGCTTACTTGTAGGTGCGAAGACTGCAAGGTAGCTGGACGGCATCGGCCAAGATCCAAAACTCAATTTATTTGATTCTTCACAACCGAAATGTTTCATTACAAAGATTTTCACCAAGTCTTATCCATAGCAATTAAGTTGTCAACGTGAATGTGCAAAAGAAATAAATACGAAAACCGAAAACGCAAACGGAAAACTAAAACGGAAAACTGAAGCTAAACGTAAAACGTAAACGTAAACGTAAACCCTGTAACAAAGAAAAACAAGATTATAATTTGTGCTGTGTGAAAATTTCGACACGTGGAATTTTCCCGATCAAACACAACTCACCTATTGAACTCCTGGCCACCAATGGTTTTCAGAAGTCCACCCACAACCCATTATCCTCATTTATTTGGGAAGTTAAAATAACTGGAACTGAAAGAAATCATGAGATTAGGATTTTCTCTAACCAAACCGCCATTTTGTCGAATCCACATTACTTGATTTTTCACTCACCATAACTGATGAAACATTGAAATACGTTAGGATGACTAAAATTTATGACTATTGTATTTTCCCAGGCGAAGCCATGGGCGAAAAGAAGTGAGATTTTCCTGGAACGAAAAAAATTCGTCTTCACATGTTGACTCCAGGAAAATTCTAAATCTCACCTATCGGTGTTGCCAGACGCAACCCGAGTGTCGCCGCTCTCAGTTAGTTTGATCATAAAGCCAATTCATTTTTGAATATTTGCGGAACCTAAGGATATATTCTAAGAACCGTTTTGTTAATGACTTAACAATAAACAAATGATATTATGGTTTTATTTAATTATTTTGTTTTATTTTTACGACAATTGACAACGAAGCAAACGCCATCTATTGTGGCTCGAATGAACTCTGAACATCGACCCACGCGTAGTTCTGCACCTTGATGCTAGGTGGCACCAACATACTTTGAACAAAATAGATTTTAATTAAAAGCGAAACGCTAATTAGTAGTTCAAAATTTACAACGTCACAATACTTCCCCTCCTACGAAAAGGTTCAACAGGTTGAACCACGCTGCCCTCAGCGTCATCCAACAACTACTAACAATTTGCCTGAAACAAACAAACAAAAAAAAACACAGAAGTTACGCGTGAACGCACATCTACTACTAACAAGGAAAATTGTCTAACAAAATAAATATACTGAAAACAGTGTAAGGTTTTATACATTATACTTAACTACACAACCCTAACTTCTAAAAAGAATATATACAAAAAAACTTCATGGTGTCTAAGACACTTGAGTGGAAACATCTTGGCATCATTCTTCAGCTGACTGATAGAATGCGTCTAGGCCTACGGTGGTTCACTCTTTTAAACTACCATCTTAATATTTGTTACTCAACAAATACGGAAAAACTGGTTGTGAACGGGTCCATCTGATATGGCAACCGTTCTCTATCCCATTCGGAAAAATAAAACCGAATCAAAATCGGAATATGAGAAAAAAAAAAACGAAATAACTCTCCTAGAAAATAGATCTCGGAACAGAATCGGAAAAATAACAGAAATGATCCATTATCTAGAAGGAAAACGAAAACAAAACACAAAACCCCCCCTTTTCGTTATCCCCAAAATACGATATTTGCATTTTTACTTTCTCAACCGGTTGGTCTACCACAAGCATTCCAATCATCACATATTCATCCCTACATACATCCACTACAATCCTCCTCAACTGAACCATGGTAATGTAACTGTTAACTCAGAACATCACTACACTCATTCAAATTCCTAATTGAATATTGATAACTTAAATATTCAAACAGTTTAGACCAAACTAAGTAATGGCAAATATCTACTTCTTAATATCCTTAATATGCCAAGTGCCTATTGGGTGGTTGTCAGCTACTCTAACTAGTTCGTAAACCAAAGGTGACAAAACCTTGACAACCCTGCACTTTTCATACTTAGGTGCCAGCTTAGCTGCGAAAAAATTTGTAGCGTCGCTTTGTGGATAGGTCTTTTTCCACACTATATCCCCAACAGAATAGCTTGCAGACCTACGCCTTAAGTTGTAATGCGTTGCATACTCTGCATGAGCCTGAAACAAATTTCTCCTAACCTGACCAAATATGTCCTCCAAATTTCCAAACTTTCCTGCGTATTCCTCCCTTGGAATTCCGGCCTCGTACTCCTTATCCGTGTCCTTATAGAAGGAACCATTTAAAACCGGTTCTCTAGCGTGGACAAGGAAGAACGGGGAGAATCCAGTGGATTCATTAACCGCACTGTTTATGGCGAACTGGACCTTGTACAGGTTTTCGTCCCAGGACCTGTGGTTATCTTTCACAAAAGCGGCTACAGCAGTCATAACAACCTTATTGTACCTCTCAACAAGGTTAACTTGCGGAGTGTACAGTGGTGTGTAGTGTAATTTCGGAATATTATAACGCTTAATGAGATTACGGAATTCAGATCCTGTAAATTGGGACCCATTGTCCACAATCACAGTCTCTGGAACACTATGGTTCAAAAATACAAAATTCTCTAGCGCTTTAACAACAGCGGCACCTGTGGCACGCCGTAACGGAAACAACATTGTATATTTCGAAAAACAACACGTCACCACAAAAAGAAATGTAAATCCTGATTTAGACCTAGGCAAAGGTCCGACTAAATCAGCCGAAATGACCTGAAAAGGTCTCTCGCAGACTTTAGGCTTCCCTAGCAGACCTGGAGTGGCTGATGTCGTGTGTTTATACGCAGAGCAAGTATCACAATTCTTAACGTACTCAACCACGTCCTTATACATACCACGCCAAAAATATCTGAGGGATAATCTGCGATGAGTTTTGAACACACCAAAATGACCTGCAGTTGCATCTGCATGGTTTTGTTGCATAATTCTAAGGATGTCGTTCTTGTGGACTACCTCTTTCCAGTCGAACTCACTGAGAAGCTGGTATTTACATTTACTGTAACGATATAGTTTATCGTTCAAAATACAAAAATTCGGAAAATTTGCTGGATTGATTTTACAGCCATTAAATGTTTTGTCATACCAGTCATCTACCAAAACTTGTTGACTAGAGTTATCATCACGATCACCAACTACATCTACGTGTATGAGTCTCGACAAGGTATCCGGAACTACATTATCACAACCCTTCTTATGTTCGATAACAAAATTATACTGTGATAATCTACAACCCCATCTGGCGAGTCGTCCTGAGGGATTTTCTAAATTTAAGAACCACTTAGGGATGCATGGTCTGTGATAATTGTGACTGGCTTGGAACCAAAATAAGCCTGAAATTTCTCCACTGCAAAAATCACAGCTAGAGCCTCGCGTTCCGTCGCGCTGTAATTCCTTTCGTTTTTATTTAGGCTCCTACTGACATACGCAATGGGATGATCGCAACCATCGGTTTCTTGCGTTAGCATACCGCCAACACCATATGCAGAAGCATCACAATGTATTTTGAATGGTTTTTCAAAATTCGGTACCGCAAGAACAGGTGCGGTTACCAACGCATTCTTCAATGAATTAAATGCTACCTCTGCCTGTTCGCTCCACTCAAATTTAGGTGCGTTCTTTCCTTTACTCGTTAGTCTATTGAGTGGTGCAGCGATGGTTGAAAAATTCCTAATAAAGCGCCTGTACCAAGAACAAGTGCCTAGGAAAATCTTTACCTCCTGTGCAGTTTTTGGGGTCGGAAAGTTCAAAACTGCGGCAACTTTTCCAGGATCTGTGCGTAAACCAAATTCATCCACTATATACCCTAAATATTTCAAAGAGTTTCTAAAAAAATTACATTTATCAAAATTTATGGATAGTTGAGCCATTTTTAGTTTATCCAGAACTCTGTTTAATAAAATTAAATGGGTTTCAAAATCAGCAGAACAAATAACAATATCATCTATATAACAAAATACTATTCCATTTTCAATATCACTACAAAAATTTTGATTAAATAACTGGTCCATTAACCTCTGCTGTCGTGCTGGTGCACCGCATAGGCCAAACGGCATGACTTTAAATTTGAATAACCCTCTACCAGGAACTGTAAAACTGGTTTTTTCCTGAGAGTCGTTAGCTAACGGAATTTGCCAGAAACTTGAACTTAAATCAATCGATGATAAAAACCTTGCCTCTTTCAAGCTATCTAGAATTTGTGGAATGTACGGTATTGAGTATGAATCCCCTTTGTCACTGAATTTAATTTCCTGCAATCTAGGCAAAATCTCCAGTCTCCATTTGCCTTTTTCACTAAAATTGCTGGGTTATTCCAAGGGCTTTCACTCGGAGTAACTACGTCCATTTCCAGCATCCTATCTAACTCTTTACTTAAAGCTTCCTTCTTTTCGGGAGAAAGTGGATATTGTTTTATTTTTATTGGCGAGGCATCACCGGTGTCAATAACATGTTCAATTAATTTTGTTCTACCCAATCCAATTTTCTCTGAAGAAATATCTAAAAATTTATTTACTACAGATTGGGCTATTCTTTCTGTTGAGATGATAAGTTTTCAAAAGAAGTGATGGTATGAATTTGTTCATTATCAATCGCACAAATATTGTAAAATTGAGAAGGTGCCTTAATTAATTCTAAATTATCAAAAATGCCAGGGGCTAACTGAAATGTTTTCCAAAAGTCACAGCCAAAATAACATCCGCTATTATAGAGGGTACTACAAAAATTTTATTATGTGAGTTACGGAATTATAAGTAATCGGAATAAACATATAACCCATGCAATCAAGTTTGTCTCCATTTGCCACTGAAAATGTGGTATCAATACTGCTATGCAATTTATAACCGAATCTCAAAAAAACCTTGTGCGCCTGGTTACCCAAAATTGACGCGCAAGCACCGGAATCTAGTAAACCTGTAATCTCAAAACCGTCAACAAAAACCTTTAAATGTGGCCTAAAGTCTCGTTTATCCACTGAATACAGAACTGTGTCAGGTAAAAGGGATGTTTTGTTGTTAATGACCAAGTTCTTTACTTGTGTCTCTGCACAGTTCTTACTAATTAGTTTTTTGAATTTTTGTCCGGAGCGGGTTTACTAATCGCCTTTTTACTACAACTTGGACATGTCTTTACTGTAAAGTTCTGACGTCCACACGAAAAACATCTAATAAATTTCGGAACTGTCCTGCAAAATTTAAAGGAATGGTTACCCTTGCCGCACTTGTAACATAGTTGTTTATTTGTTTTCGTAAAATTAGTGCCTTTACTTGTATCAACCTTAGGTGCAGGTGTGACTGAAAGTGTGTTTATCTGTTTTGTCACTTGTTTGTAAGCAAACTCTGAACTTAAAGTTGCCTTACTGTTAGTAGGCTCAGAAAATAAGGCGGAACGCTGCCTCGCAGCCTCTAGTTTGCGACACTTTTCCTTCAACATTGCGACAGACTTAATGTCAACAAGAGCTAATTGTTCTGAGTAAAAAGGGCGAATATTATGTAATAAAATTTGTAACTTTTGTTCTTCGGAAAGTGGTGTTGACAACCTTGAAAACATGCAAAACATTATAGCGAAATAGATAGACACAGGTTCTTCAGAGCCTTGTGTTCTTGCTCGAATTTCACCTAGCAACCTGTAGTCATAATCTACTGCATCAAATTCCTCTAAAAATAAAGTTTTCAATTCTGACCAAGACGAAACTTGACATTTGTTGCCTCTGTACCATAACAATGCTCGGCCTGTAAAAAGATGAAATGCAGAAACAAATAATTTTCCATCTGAAACGCCATAAGATCTTTTATATTCCTCAACGCGTTCGATGAAACTGCGCGGATCACCCTGTCCGTTGAAATGTAACTTCCACTTGGCAACATTTTTATCACCAGTGCAGTCAACGGCGGTACTCTCGGAATCCAGTGATTCGTCGTGAGACGACTCATTGTCAGCATCTAATCTGGAAATCAAACTCTGCAACTTTGTATGTAATTCACTCTTCCTACTTATTAAGCTGAGTTCGGAACACTGTATTCTCAAAATTCTAAAGTACAAATGTGAAGCTAAAGCTTTAGACCTACAGAGGGCATGTCTATCTTTAGTGTCAGAACACTTTTTTAATAAATCTTCTAAGTCTTGAAGTTTTTTAGTAATAACCCCTAACTCACTTTCAGAAGTGAAATCCGTCTCTAAAATTGATTCAGAAGGAATTTCCTGAATTAATTGTTTTAACTGTTTCTTTAAACCTAGCACTGTAGGTGCTGGAGTTTCGGAACGAATGGATACCTCATAACACAATTCGTCCTTCAAAAGTGAATGAAACTGGGCAAAAGTCTGTTCCATTGTGTTAAGTCAAAACACATTTAACAAAATATCGAGCTTGTGTAACTGTCTATGTTTAGCCTTATACAAATTGGTTAAACACAAACACAAAAGAAGTTATTTAAACTATTAAATATACACAAGCAAAATACACAACAAAAACAATATTCTTAAGTCTATCCTAACCTATTTTATCAATTATGTTCCTATTCCAAAATATTGTTAATAATACAAGCACATATTATTACTATAGTAAACAAAATATAACAAAATAAAACTTCCCAAAATTGAATAAATGATTGTAAGGTGCAGTATCACCTTTATGAGTACATAGTGTGTTACAACCTTTACAATTACAAAAGTAAACAGGCAACAAAGTTGCAATGAACTCTGACTAGCATATTATCTTTCAAAAAAAACAAAGAGATTGTGCAATGGTTTGATGGCTGTTACTTTACACTTTTAACACATAACCTAAAATACAACAAAATCTGTTTCTAAATGTCACTTTAAACTACCAGCATTCAATTAAACTTAACATGTTTTGTGTGTGAAGTAGCTTTTATCATAACCTTAACACAGCTCTAAACAAAATTTCAACAAAATAATGAAGTATCAAGTCACTGAAAAAAAATTGTTCATAACTTCATACTTGAACTTAATGTAATCTCTGAATATAGTTTATATATTTAGTTTCACAAGTTGTAACTCTTAGTATTTATAAATGTATGTGTGTAACTAGTTAACAGGACATAGCGTTTCAAAACTTTAATTATACTAAGTTACCGGAATTTTCAAACATAAGATGTACTTACTATTGAAAGCAATACCCAACAACAACTCAGTTAAGCAATGTTTATTACTAAACTGAAGGCAAACATTCACTTATACACCTCCAAGGTAAGTCAAATAACATAATTGAACGGCATAAACACCATTTATAATGTGTTAATTAAATAAGAAAAAACCACTGTTGGACTATACTCAGAAAATTACTTAAACTATCAAACAAAATTTCTAACTATTAGTTATTATTTAGTTAGTTAACCATAAAAAACAGCTTAGTGCTCTTTGCAATGTGTCACTACTTAGAAAATTGTACAATCAGCGGAGTACATTTCATAAAATTCACAAAATTTCTCAAAATATACAGAAATAACTATATAAAAAAACGTTCGGGCGCCATTTGTAAGGGTGGTAAATTGGGCGGAATAGAAATATACCCGGATACGGAATAATCTACCACCTTACAAAGATTAGAGGAAAATAATAATTTACTTTACTTGATCTATCTACCTAGTAAAGAATAGAAGCTAGCCGTCGACTCCCTTGTAATGTATATGAGGTGTTATAAATGAAATTTGCTAGATGTTAGGCAAAATTGTTTTTAATGTAACTTTTACCGGGGTCGCTTAATACATAGTGATGGCTAATAATGCTTAGTTATTCTAGCTTAATGCCAAGACTTAATTTAGATACATTAGAATGCCTTAGGTAGATAGTACATAAAATCTATGTTTTAAAATTTAAGATGCCATTGGCATGGAATAGACAATGACACAGTAAAATTCATAAAATTGTTTCAAAATAAAAGCTCAGTAGTAGAGACAGGGTTCTTACTGTACACATACACTAAGAAGGTTCACTAAACTGTTGCAGGATACAAACATTTGCTTACTTGTAGGTGCGAAGACTGCAAGGTAGCTGGACGGCATCGGCCAAGATCCAAAACTCAATTTATTTGATTCTTCACAACCGAAATGTTTCATTACAAAGATTTTCACCAAGTCTTATCCATAGCAATTAAGTTGTCAACGTGAATGTGCAAAAGAAATAAATACGAAAACCGAAAACGCAAACGGAAAACTAAAACGGAAAACTGAAGCTAAACGTAAAACGTAAACGTAAACGTAAACCCTGTAACAAAGAAAAACAAGATTATAATTTGTGCTGTGTGAAAATTTCGACACGTGGAATTTTCCCGATCAAACACAACTCACCTATTGAACTCCTGGCCACCAATGGTTTTCAGAAGTCCACCCACAACCCATTATCCTCATTTATTTGGGAAGTTAAAATAACTGGAACTGAAAGAAATCATGAGATTAGGATTTTCTCTAACCAAACCGCCATTTTGTCGAATCCACATTACTTGATTTTTCACTCACCATAACTGATGAAACATTGAAATACGTTAGGATGACTAAAATTTATGACTATTGTATTTTCCCAGGCGAAGCCATGGGCGAAAAGAAGTGAGATTTTCCTGGAACGAAAAAAATTCGTCTTCACATGTTGACTCCAGGAAAATTCTAAATCTCACCTATCGGTGTTGCCAGACGCAACCCGAGTGTCGCCGCTCTCAGTTAGTTTGATCATAAAGCCAATTCATTTTTTGAATATTTGCGGAACCTAAGGATATATTCTAAGAACCGTTTTGTTAATGACTTAACAATAAACAAATGATATTATGGTTTTATTTAATTATTTTGTTTTATTTTTACGACAATTGACAACGAAGCAAACGCCATCTATTGTGGCTCGAATGAACTCTGAACATCGACCCACGCGTAGTTCTGCACCTTGATGCTAGGTGGCACCAACATACTTTGAACAAAATAGATTTTAATTAAAAGCGAAACGCTAATTAGTAGTTCAAAATTTACAACGTCACAAAAAGTAATTTGAAAATGCAAACAAAAGCCTTTTTCCTCGATATTTAAATTCCTTACAATATTGAGAGCGATTGTAATTAAAAATTGTGCCATCAGCTTATCCGGACTCTGGAGTACAATCCAGTGTCTTTTTAATATCGCTTATATTAAACAGGATTTTCGTAAAGCATTTTCTTTATAAAGAGGATGTTTTGTTCATAGTCGATGAAGTTCACAACAGATTGTTATTAAATCAGACTTTTATACTTTTATCTTATTTGTCTACTAGATGATGCCTGCGACTTCGACCTAGATTTACATTTTTCAAAATCCCACGGCAACTCTTTGATTTTCCGGGATAAAAAGTAGCCTATGTGTTAATCCAGGGTATAATCTATCTCTAACTACGAACTATGTGCCCTGCCCATTGCCACTTCAGCTTTGCAACCCGTTGAGCTATATCGGTTACTCTAGTTCTCCTACGGTACACACAATGAGTTACACACAAAAAGTGGGAAACCTATATCAAGGTCGGTCTACACTCTACATACCTACTTCGGGAAATAAAAGCTGAAGCGCTTTTCAATGTAAATACTCGCGATTCATCACTTATTCAAATCGGAGACGACGTGATTTTTCATTCGTCGAAATGTCACATTTAACTCCGAAATCTTGGAAACTTTGCAAAGTTTGTAAAAGTTGTCTGGAGTCCATAATATGATTGTGGCACGTCTAAATGTAACATAATATAAAAGGAAAAAAGGTGACTGACTGACTGACTGACTGATCTATCAACGCAACGCACAGCTCAGACTACTGGACGGATCGGGCTGAAATTTTGCATGCAGATAGCTATTATGACATAGACATCCGCTGAGAAAGGATTTTTGAACATTCAACCCCTAAGGGGGTAAAATAGCGGTTCGAAATTGGTGTAATCCACGCGGGCGAAGTCGCGGGCGTAAGTAAGTGTAACATAATCTTTCTGCGTAGGAAGTCAATCGGAAAAACACTTGAAGCACTACAATATTTATTTACAACCTCTTTTTTGTAATGTTTGTAGATCCTTAGATAAATAGTGTTTGTAAACAGTTGTCTATTTTCTTTTGTCACTTACTTGTTTAGGGTTTTATGCTTAGATGGTTTTATGGGAGTATTTTGGCTTAGGCTAACAAATTGACGGCAAGGGCTTCCTAGAGGAGCCTAGTAGGGACGGCGTCTATTAGTCGTTTTTAGGGTTCCGTACTCAAAGGTTACAGAAGGGATCCTGTTGCTAAGCCTCAACGTAATGGATACAATTATGTGTTTCTAATGCCGCTATAGCAAAAATAAGAAAAATTTCGAATTTGGCGCTGTGAAAATCTATACATACTTCCATACTAATATTATAAATGTTTTTTTTTTTTTTAATTTATTTATTCATAATAATTTTACAAAGTTTCCTACATATCTATCTCGCCAAACTGGTGGGCCAGTTTGTAGGCGAGGTGGCGCTCTTAATACTACGTACATAACTTACTACTATATTTCCTATGTAAAGTGTGTCTGTCTGCTAACTTTTCACAGCCCAACAGTTTAACCGATTTTGATGAAATATGGTACAGATTTAGCTTACATCCCGGGGAAGGACATATTATGCTACTTTTACCCCGGAAAATTAAAGAACTCCTACGGGATTTAAAAAACCCTAAATCCACGCAGATGAAGTCGCGGGCATCATCTAGTAAAAAAACAAATAAAAAGTATTAGGTACTTCTTGTGCCTAAACCATTTATCTGAGAGGAGACCCGCGTTCAGTAGTGGCCGGTGATAGGATGATCATAATGACGATGAAAATTAGTACCTATTCAATCATTTTACATTTCCAGTCACATAAATTAAGCTTGATTTTACCTTTAATTTTTTATTGAAGTCACAGTTTATTATTAAGACTACGAAACGCTCGGAGCATTTCAATTTTCGTCAAAAATACTACAATTCTGAATCTCGTTCAACAGTTTAACGCAAGAGTGAGTTTGTTGAATCACCGATATAATTCTGAACAAAAGAATTCACAGTAAAAATATATTTTTTGGGTATTTTATAAAAGTTAAAAACAAAAAGAATACCTGCATAATATTAAAATGTGCAAAGGTTTTCGACAAACGTGGAAAATGCGTGGAAAGCAATTGACGTATGGACAAAATAAAAGGTTTTATTGTAAACGATTTTCATATCAAACCGACCGCAAAACGAATATGAATGAAATATTTTTAGGTAGGTATATTTTTTTAACAATATTGCCAACCAAGTGATTTCAAGAGCTTACTACATACTACTTAATTATTATATTCTGTGAATCAAGCTATGTTAAATTAGATATTTTCTAAATATTTATTTATTTATTTTTATTATTCATGTACCAAAAATTGTAGTTACAAAGTAATAATAAATTAAGTTACATCGGAAATGCTTATCTCTAAACAGAGATTTCTTCCAGCTTCCCATTCAAGGTTGTGAGTAAGGCGTATCAAGAAGTGGAATAGGTCTGAGGTACTAGAATCTAATAAACTACATAAATATCTTATAATAAATACCCAAATCAACTTATATACAATAATAATACTTATCATAAATAATTATATACATAATATATGAAAAATATAAATACATATAATATATAAAATACTCTATATTAATGATAGGTAATACTGCTTCACTCTGTATTTGAATGAGTGTACTGAGTGGCAGTTCTCTCTGACATTTTCAGAAAATTTTTAATATGTACATATATGTACATTTTTAATATGTATTAATATGTACATGTATGACATTTGAAATATGTACTTATGCGAAAAGAAAAGTCCTGACTCAAAGAGTTCCTCTGAAATTAAAATAAATAATCTACGCGAACAAAGTCACGGACATTATCTAGTTTAATACATGATGTAACTAGAACGCTAGCAAAAACTTAGCGTTATTGTTGTACTACCTAAACACAATCCAATACCAATAACCATTTGTCTCGTTTTGTACTTTTAGTGATTTAGAATTTTTCAAACCCGCAATGTATAGCGTGCAAAACTCGGGTCAATGCCCCGTCTACGACACGGCATTGACCTGCTTTCACAATGTTCGTTGAACTCTAGCGTCAGTCAGATGTTATATTTGCAATATATCGTAAACTTTTACAAAATTATAGGATTTTATTAATTTTTTTTTCGCGTGTTTTTTTTGTGGTATCGTATGAGTTTGAGTAATCATCAGTACTATCGACTGTCTTCGTTATTGCATGCGTTCTGATTACATCATGTATAAGTATATCAGTGCTCCTTAAAGTCAATTACAAATTATTATCATATTTTTATAATTTTTAGTGTTTACTTCACTTCAAGGTTTTTTTTTTTTTTTTTTAAAGAATATTAGCCATATTAAATGACTAATATTCCCCTTTCCTCTCCAATTAAGCGTCAGGCTTGTGCTAGGAGTAGGTACGACAATAGTGCAACGGGCGGAGTTTGAACCGTCGACCTTTCGTTTTTCAGTCCACTCCTATACCGGTTGAGCTATTGAGGCTCTACTTGTATTATCCTTTATCTAAAATTGGGGATCCCAGTCATATTCCATCGGGACGCGGTTCGAGCAAATTAATTCAATTGATAAGGGCACGACAGTTCGTTTGTTTTCAACCACCTTTGTTATCGGGGTGAGGTCGGGAACGCCCTTTTGGAATAACAATTTCACGAGTCAAAAACCACAGGCCGATGTGATTGTTTTGTAACACAGCACCAGCACCTTACCGCAACAGATATCCATACTAATATTAGCATCGATATAAATGCCAAGATATGCCCAAGCGAACAATTTTCTTCACGGTTTCTGAACCAAATAAATCAGAAATCCAGACGTCACTGAGGTTGCATTGGTGCTAAAGCACCACTGAGTCGGTGCCATTTTGTTTGTTCAATAGCCCTGTCCATACGAAATAATATATAAGTCAATGAATATTAGTACGGATAATGGATATTTACGGGCGGGGGCTGTGCGGGTGTGCAGGGCGTTCGCGCCCCGATTGCCATTTCAACCTGTCGCGTACTATAAGCCCAAATGACGCATCAATAGCTTAGCCGTTGATTTACGCGTTGTTTTCGACTGTACCCGTCGGTTTAGTGTTGACAGATTTATCGCCCTCTACCGGCGACACTTCTAATATAAATCTTGTTTAGATTGTCAAATAACTCCATTTTTATTTGAGGTTATCGCCATTTATGAGGTTTTTAAAGATAGATTGGGAAAGTTCCTCATTATATTCCTCAACGTAGACATCAGTGACGACGAAGAGGAAGACGCACCGGACATAACACCCAAACCCCACTCATCAGATTTTGCACCAAACCCCAATATAGAGATGTATCCAGTACCCGTAGTACAAGATTTTACGTTTCACCAAACGTTACCAGAATTCGAGTGTCGAAACACTTCCACGTTATAGTAAACTGGATCTTAAATGTCTTCTTTTAAAGCTCAAGTTTGTCTACACATCTACAGCCAGCGCTCCAAGTGGAAACGTTGCGAAATTAAAATCAGTGACATTGAATTTTTGACTTCAATTCAAGGCACTTTAGGTCCATTTTACTTTGATGTTATTTTGTTTCGATTCTCGAATTCTAGCAACGTTTGGTGAGACGTAAAATCTTATACTACGGGGACAGATGTCAAGAAACCTATAGGGTACTTCTCGTTGGCCTAGAATCATGAAATTTGGCAGGAAGGTCGGTCTCATAGCAGACATGAGCTTAAGAATCTAAAAACCGTGAATTTTTGGTTACATAAAACATGTGGTTGATAAAATACGATTGTAGTAGGGAACCGTCAGAGCGTGAGTCTGACTCGCTCTTGGCATGTTAAGTAAAAACAGTTAAAATAGATTTGCGTTAGTTTAAATTCAACTGTCACGTTCGAGGTCGGTGCAAATGGACGGGTTAACGATGTAGATAAAGGCTTTATGGGACATATTAGGCGTCATTAACCCTGCCGGGTACAAATCGACCCAATCAATGAATGTCAGAGTTCGCACTTTTAGATCGGGGTGATTAAACAGATCGTTGAGCGAGTTTGGAATTTGTAACCAATATGTAGCTGTTAAGCGTGATAGACCAATGGTTAAGACGTCACATCGGCCTCTTATGCGAGGGATCCAATTCGGGACCCTCTAACTTTTCGGAGTATGAATGATTGGCTAGAAAAGAGTAGTTATATATATTTTCAGGGTGCATGTAAGAATTAAAGAAAGAAAATTTATTTCTTAAATGCTTTGCCGTTTTACTCTTTTATGTGAATTTCTTTATTCCACCATAACTTCTAATTGCCTGAACAGATTTGAATTAGGGGTATCATGTCACTCGGAATGATATAGGGTACAGACACTGGCTATAATTTTTTTGAACAACCAATATGGCGGCTCTATGGCGCCATTTTCAAATGTAAAAAAGTATTTTTAGTTCGTAGACGTAGACATCCGCTAAGAAAGGATTTTTGAAAATTCAACCCCTAAGGATAAGGAAATAGGGGTTTGAAATTTGTGTAGTCCACGTGGACGAAGTCGCAAGCATAAGCTAGTGATTAATAAATGACAAACTTCCCACTTTTCGCTCCCATAGCTGTTAAGTCTATCGCCGAGTTTGTGACCCTTCAAGTTTGGAAGTTTAAAACTTCGTCGAAACTCAAACAAAACTTGTGCGGTGGACTGTTCTTGGCTTACCATTCTGGTACCATGCATTATTAATTTCACTGCCTTGATGTCTCGTTGATAACTTACTTGTCTGCATCATGAGTCCCAGCCTACTGATTCGCTAACTCAGTGTCTAACACTGAACGATAGCCACCATCCTACTAAGATTATGTTAGCTAAATCTTTACTGCTCTCTATTCTCGATTATGCAGACGCAAGCACCAACCAGCAAGATTTAACCGAGGACCAACTTAATAAACTTGAGCGAATTCAAAACCTTGCTATTAGGTTTATATTTGGCTTGCGCAAATATGACCATGTCTCCGAATTTCGTTCAAAGCTCAAATGGTTACCCATTCGCTTTCGCCGGAATCTGCACATTGTTTCTCTTCTGTACTGTGTATTGTTCAATCCAATGACTCCAAGTTATTTAAAAGAAAATTTCAAATTTCTAGGCCATGACAGACCAGATAGAGTTTTACGATCAGCGGGAAAACTCATTCTAGCGCCACCTACACATCGGACAAAATACTTTAAGAATTCCTTCACGGTCACTGCTATCTGTTTATGGAACGAGCTTCCCTCGCAAATCCATCGTGCTGAATCCCTTAACTAATTTAAAATTGACGTCAAAGATCATTACCTATCTCTTTGCTATCATCAGTAACGGCATAGTTTATTATTTAAATCTATATGTGTATATATATCTATGTAGTCTTATGTATGTCTATTATATTTTATTTGTATGTATTAGTGTATTAACAATATGTATTTTATATTCTTATTATATGGTTTAGTTTATTTAGCTATTGGTATTTAGGTTTATTTTACACCACCTCCCATTGTCCATTTGTTCGTTTTTTTCCCTAGCGTTAAGGTTGTCTGGAAGAGATCGCTATTTAGCGATAAGACCGCCTTTTTGTACCTACTTATTAAGATTTCTTTTTGTAACCTGTCATTTGTGTTTCTGTGGTGCAATAAAGTATATACATACATACATACACCGAGCTCATTTGACATTTATTTTCAACTAGCTGATGCCCGCGACTTCGTCCGCGTGAAGGTTTTTTTTATTTTTTATTCAGATACAAGTTAGCCCTTGACTGCAATCTTACCTGATGGTAAGTGATGATGCAGTCTAAGATGATAGCGGGCTAACCTGGAAGGGGTATGGCAGTTTTAATTAAACCCATACCCCTTTGGTTTCTACACGGCATCGTACCGGAACGCTAAATTGCTTGGCGGCACGGCTTTGCCGGTAGGGTGGTAACTAGCCACGGCCGAAGCCTCCCACCAGACCAGACCAGAAATTTAGAAATTATAAAATTCCAAACCCCTGCCAGGAATCGAACCCGGGACCTCCCAATAATAAGACCACAGCGCTCACCACTGCGTCAGGGAGGTCGTTACATTTATCAAAATCCCGCGGGAGCTCTTTGATTTTCCGGGATAAAAAGTAGCCTATGTTTTAATTCAGGGTATAATCTATCTCCATTCCAAATTTCATCCAAATCCGTTCAGCCGTTTTCGCGTGATTGAGTAACAAACATCCAAACATCGACACTTTCACATTTATAACATATTTAGGATTTAGGATATTAGGATTAGGATCACTACCCGTATTATAAAATAATGTGAAAGTGTGTTTATTTGTTGGTTTGTCCTTCAATCACGTCGCAACGGAGTAATGGATCGACGTGATTTTTTTGCATAGATACCTACCCTCTAACAAATAAACCTGGAATAGCGGTGGAATAGTTATACTCTGTTTTGTCTTTCTCTGTCATCAGTAATTTGACATTTGAAGGCAAAAGACAAAACAGAGTAAGTATAACTATTCCACCGCTATTCCAGGTTTATTTGTTAGAGGGTTATAGTTTAAGACAAAAGTTTGGAAAAGGACATAGGCTACTTTTTATCCCGAAAAATCAAAGAGTTCCCACGGAATTTTTAAAAACCTAAATCTACGCGTACGAAGTAGTGGGCATCTAGTCGACATAATATAATAAAGACGACATTATAAGTACTAATACCTCAATGTCAAAGTCAAAGTCAAATGATTTGTTCAAAATAGGTAATAAATTACTCTTATTGATTGTCTGGTATAGTGTTAGATTTGTAAGATATAGTGGTGATAATTATAACGCAAACTTAAAACTAAAGCTACGAGGGTTCCAAACGCGCCCAGGTCTGAGAAGAGCCCACAACAAACTCAGCCGGGTATTCTTTTTATTATCACCACTTTACAAAATTATTGAAACTTATTAGAACTATCACAAAGTCGTTAAGCAACTCATTCCCAAGCTTGCTTATCATTTAAATAATCCTTTACATTGTATTAGGATTTTTCAATTAGTTTACGTTTTATGAAAACCTAACCTATTCTTTTATTCTCTTATGTTGTAGAACCGGTAAGCTTCACTACCCTACAGACGTCTGCGGGCCGCTGTTCGAGGAGGAGCTGGAGTTCTGGGGGCTGGACGCCAACCAGGTGGAGCCTTGCTGCTGGATGACGTACACTCAGGTAAGTCCTTATAAATTTAAAAAAGTATATAGTATAACATGGGGAGTGTTCTCCTCCTCAGGTGAACTAGGTTAGGTACTCTTTCCCAGCGTTTCAGCGCTACAATACCACGGACAGACAAACAAAGCGTTGAAAAACACCACACGTACCTACAAGGTTGCGGATTACAGCTTGCGGTAACTAATATAAAAGTTTCCTTAATATCAAACGTTATTGTATCGTTAAAAGGCATCAATAAACTGTGACGTGCCGGTTTTTACGAGCGCGGACGTTTTTCGATAACATCGGACGAAACGAGAGAACTTTGCGGACGTGTAAAGGAAACTTTCAGACTTAAATGAAAAATGTTTAAAGCCTCTTCTTCACTCGCGTGCGAATTTAGAGCCTCAATAGCTCAACCGGTAAAGGAATGCACTGGAAACCGAAAGGTCGACGGTTCAAACCCCGCTCGTTGCACTATTGTCGTACCTCCTAGCACAAAGCCTGACGCTTAGTTGGAGAGGAAAGGGGAATGTTAGTCATTTAACATGGCTAATATCTTCTTAATATATAAAAGAAAAAGGTGACTGACTGACTGACTGACTGACTGACTGATCTATCAACGCACAGCTCAAACTACTGGACGGATCTTGCTGAAATTTGGCATGCAGATAGCTATTATGACGTAGGTAGCCGCTAAGAAAGGATCTTTGAAAATTCAACCCCTAAGGGGGTGAAATAGGGGTTTGAAATTCGTGTAGTCCACGCGGACGAACTGACGAGCATAAGCTAAGTAGTTCTTTATAAAAACAAAATTACGGCGCGAAAGACAGTAAACAGTAAGTATTGTTAGAACTTTTCGATTTTGGGTTGATAAAAAAATCACCAGTGAGGGTAGATACTTGCCTCTCGCTGGCTGAGTCGCTTCCGAGTCTCGAACACCCACCATGGGGCCACCGTAGTGTTACAGCCTACAGTTAGAGATGTAGAGACCTCGATGACGAGGCTGGTGAGTTGAGCCTTCCTATTTTCTCCTCACTGGTATCTTGTCAGTAATTTGCATCGCATTCCGCTATAGTCGACGCATTTTAAACTGAGTCTTCGAGTTATCTGTCTGTTTCGCTCGCACTTACCTACGACCTGTAAGTGCGACGACTCAGTTTAAAATGCGTCGACTATAGTTCCCTAGATTAAGAAAGCCATTCGAACTCCCTACCCATGATGAACTGGCTAGAGTGAGCACTTAGGGCCGGTTGTTTCAAACCATTGGTCTTCGTAAGATACGTTCGTTAAAATTTAACAGGCGTAGACGAATTTTAACATCCTGTTAATTTAAGAGCGTTGCTTCATTGTACAAAAAACTGTTCGTCATTGTTATTCTGGTTACGAAACTAACCCTAAAAATTAACTTACTTTTCCGTATCCTTTTTTATTTCATTTTATATTAAATTATATAGTTATTGATATTGCTACTTCGCATTTTAAACACTTTTTCTTTTTTAAAAATTCTCTTTCATCCTCAAAAAAACTACCTACCATTAAAAGCATTGAATTCAATTGATTCCATTATAATTTGTAAATAAAATATTCCGTTTGTAAGAAGTATGAAGTTACGAACTGATTTGACGATCACCAATGGTGTCAGCACTGGTTAACGTAAACGTAACTTTTTAACGAACGTTAGCGCTAATAGATGCTGAATCAACGCTCTTTCTTTTCTTACGTTCGTTAGCGCCATATTTAAAGGTTACGTGTCCGTCAAAATTTGTTGAAACAACCGGCCCTTACTCTTGTAAGTGCGATCTCTCTTACTGAGTACTTATTTAGGGCAAAAAGTTAACATTATATGTTCCATACTTCACTCATGTCTCTGGAACATCGAATAACGTTCAGTTTTTACGAGCAAGAAGCTTTATTAGAGGGTTTTTATCGATAGTATCATGTTTGATATCGGATTTTTTATATGTTTTATGTTATTCTTTTTTACCTTTCCCTCGCAGCTTAAGGCGCTATTTACACAGATGAGGCGTAAGGCAAAGAACCCTCAGTGCGCGAGTGTAATTGGTAACTGGCCGGTTTTTTTTTAAAGTTTCAAAAGGTGCTCTTTCCTAGCGTAAAGAAGTATTACTCCAATATCCATACTAATATTATAAATGCAAAAGTGTGTCTGTCTGTCTGCTAGCTTTTCACGGCCCAAAAGTTTAACCGATTTTGATGAAATTTGGTACAGAGTTAGCGTTCGTCCCGTGGAAGGACATAGACTTTTATCCCGGAAAATCAAAGAGTTCCCACGGGATCCTTAAAGGCGCGTCTGTTTATCCGATTTATATGAAATTTGGTACAAACATAGCTTGCATCCCGGAAATTGACATAGGCAACTTTTTATCCCGGAAAATGAGAGAATTCCCACGGAATTTTTATTAACTTAAATCCACGCGGATGAAGTCGTGGGCATCATCTGGTAATATAATATTTTATTCCTACATACCACTTTAGCAAAACATACCGAAATCAAATTAATCGAATCGAATTATTTATTTTACATTTGAATAAATTATATAATTTTCTACGTAAAAGTGTTTCTTTTCAACGAAGGTTATTCATAATATGAAAAATACTTAGGAAATTCTGAAAATTATTTCTCGGTTGACACCTCGTCTGAAATATGAGTATCAAAATATGAAATGTATTGTACATAATATTTCGCCGTTTTTCGACGCGAGGGGACGATTCAAGAGCATTAATAGAAAATTAGCTTATGCTCGCGACTTCGTCTGCGTGGACTACACAAATTTCAAACCCCTATTTCACTCCCTTAGGGGTTGAATTTTCAAAAATCCTTTCTTAGCGGATGCCTACGTCATAATAGCTGCATGCCAAATTTCAGCCCGATCCGTCCAGTAGTTTGAGCTGTGCGTTGATAGATCACTCAGTCAGCCAGTCACCTTTTCCTTTTATATATTATTTAGATTAAATTAATACCGTGGTCATCATCATCATCATCATCATCATCATCATCATCATCATCATCATCATCATCATCATCATCATCATCATCATCATCATCATCATCATCATCATCATCATCATCATCATTGTGATATAATATCATTATTTGATATCCACTACTAGACAAAGGTCACTGTAGGGACTTCCACAGGCCACCACGGTCTTGCGCTGCCTGAATACAGCGGCTTCTGCAGACTCGTTTGATGTTTGGTGTTTCGTGTTTTGACGACCTCCCTGGCGCAGTGGTAAGCGTTGTTGTCTTATTAGTGGGAGGTTCGATTTCCGGCAGGGGTTTGAAATTTTATAATTTCTAAATTTCTGGTCTGGTCTGGTGGGATGCTTCGGCCGTGGCTAGTTAGCTAGTACCACCCTATCAGCAAAGCCGTGCCACCAAGTGATCTAGCGTTTCGGTACGATGCCGTGTAGAAACCAAAGGAGCGTGGGATTAGTAACAAAAACTGCCATACACATTCCAGGTTAGCCCGCTTTCATCTTAGACTGCATCATCACTTACCACCAGGTGAGATTGCAGTCAAGGGCTAACTTGTATCTGAATAAACAAAAATGTTTGTTGTGTGTCCATCTAGTGGGGAGGCTAACTATGGGCCTCATTTGAAAACTCAGAGCAGGCGATGGAGAGAGCTTGGAGTTTCTCTACGTGATCAAATCAGAAATGAGGAGATCCGTAGGAGAACTAGAGTAACCGACATAGCTCAACGGGTTGCGAAGCTGAAGTGGCAATGGGCAATGGGCATGCGTATAAAAATTGAAGACATTTTGTAGAACGATATCTCTGCAAATATCAAAATCTAGTTCTCTTTGAATACAAATCCTTAGAAGTAGCTCAGTTAAACAAACATTTCTTTTTCTAGGCAATAAAAACACCCTAGTAACACAGTCTGGTTAATCACTTAAAGTTCCACGCCCAGACACCTGCCCTCTTAATAATTCACTCCGAAACTGTGTACCTAGGTGCTAGTGATGTAACGAACGTCATATTTTGGTCATTCGCGGACGCGAATGCGAATATCTGCTGCCAAGATTCGCGGATGCAAATGTTGGCAGCAGGTTTTTTTTTTTTTTTCTTCATTTATTTGGATCACTAACAGCTAATCATATACATCAAATACAAATTTAACAATACAAAAGTTTTAAGATAATATGACGAGCTAATTAAAAGTAATCACCGCATGCGAATGTGTCAGGTAATTTTACTACTAAAAAAGTTACTTAATTAAAAAATAATAATAATATAAATAAATAAACTCTAAACTAATAAACAAATGTAGGTAAGCAGTTCACATGGCATCAAGTAAATTACTATGGTAATTTACTTAATGCCATATGAACTGAATTCCGGAATTTAACCAGTGAGTCCGCGTGTATGTCTAGCACATTGAGCTTATTATAAAGTTGACTTATTCTAGGGATTGGCGAGTTAGCACCCATAACTGTTGAGCGTCGAGGAAAAGATAAAGAAGAATTTAAAGGTTTTCTAGGATATTTCGAAGGAACCCTTAATTTAAAGCTATTTGAAAGAGAAGAACAATCTATTTTGTTGTTGAAAATCTTAAATAAAAATATGAGATCGAGTTTTGTTCTACGAGTTTCTAAGGATTCCATATTAAAGAAATATTATATTCAGTTTTGGTTTAAAGGAGGATGGCGAGAATGGACCCACATAATTTAAAAATCAAGGAAAAATCGTTCATAGCACAAGTTTATATTAATTATAATCAAAAGTTTATAAAATGTTTATTTAAAAATTATTGAGGCTCTAAGACGGGCTCTATGGGAGTCAAAAGAAAGAAATTATTATAATTTATTAAAAATAAGTCATCTTGCAGTAACGGAACGTTTTGCGCATTGACAATTTTTTGACATGACAGTCCTTGTCCATTATTTTTATGGATGTCGACACCATCGAATTATCGATACCACATCGATACCTACTCAAATGACTATTCACAATAAGATTATTATCATCTTTTGATATTAACATGAGTAGGTACCTTCTTTAAAAGTATCGATACCTACTCGTATCGATATAGGCAGCGTTACACAAGCCTTAACAATTTTCTCTTTATATAATCCTATAGGTTTATCTGGAGACGGGCTTAGTGAATGGAGTCTCATTTCTAACAATCCAATTGGAGACAGGAGAGCTTCGAATAAAGCGAGCATGACTAAGAAGTAGCCTACAGCGTCTTAAGGATTTAAGGCTTGGGCGTACAAGGGGCGAAGACATTTTAAACGTGTTTCCTTAATAATCAAGAATCAATTCATATTTTACTCAAAATAGATAAATTTACACTTTTTGATAGTCAGTTGTTGGATTTGTAATATGATACAGGGGTCATAATTAATTACGAGAACTTAGAACTAAAGCTACGAGGGTTCCAAACGCGCCCAGGTCTGAGAAGTAGTAAATTCTGCATATGAATCCATATTATCTAAATATATAAAACGAAAAGGTGACTAACTGATCTATCAACGCACAGATCAAACTACTGGACGGATCGGGCTGAAATTTGTCATGCAGATAGCTATTATGACGTATGCATCCGCTAAGAAAGGATTTATGAAAACTCAACCCCTAAAGAGGTAAAATAGGGGATCGAAATTTTATAGTCCACGCGGACACAATCGCAGGCTTAAGCTAGTATTTGATAGGCAGGAAAATAAAAAAATCTCACGCGATTTTTAAAAATGTAATTCCACACAACCACACGAAAGGAATTGTACGTGTCAGATAGTAGGTATTATGGTGATAATAATTAATATTGTTCATTCCGACCTGCCCTTTTCAAATTTCTATCACATTAATATCCTGACATTTAATTTCACGCTGTCCCTTCCCATTGCAAATCGAATCTCCAACTGAATTTGAAACGTAGTAATTGGGTATTTGACTCCAATTTTTTTATTACTTTATAATAAAGTATAATAAAAATAATGACGTAAACTGAAAAAACTAATTAAATCAATCAAATAACAAAAAAGTTATAAGGAAGGAAGGAAAAACGGAACCCTTATTTGATCACTTTGTTGTCTGCCTGCCTGTCTGTCTTCTGTCAAGAAACCTACAGGGTTCTTCCCGTTGACCTACAATCATGAAATTTGGCAGGTAGGTAGATAGCAGACATAACGAGAAAAATCTGAAAACCGTGAATTTGTGGTTACATCACACAAAAAACATTAAATTGTAGTCATGAACTAATAATTAGTATTTTAAATTGTTGAAGTAAGATAACTATATCAAGTGAGTTTTCATATTATAAAAGGGCTTCACCTGTGCATTCTAAAACACATTTTTATTTATTTTTATGCATCATAGTTCTTGAATTATTGTGCAAAATGTCCAAAAAACACGACTATAGTACGGAACCTTCGGTGCGCGAGCCTGACCCGCACTTGGCCGGTTTTTTATGATGTTATGTCACCATAGCCTAATATTTGACATATCGTTGATTCAGGAATTCAAACCGAGAGTTCTCTCACTCTAGTTCACTCTGGTAATTCTACGAATTTCGAATAAATTTGCCCGAAAATTTATTGAAAGCTTGTTGAATTTTACTGTCGTCGGAAAAATTTTCTGCATAAATCACTTCCGGAATTAACTGATTTCGGACGAATACGTGGACGGAATTCTTACGGAAATCTTTGAGACTTTATTGATATAAAGTCGTTAAGTTGATTTAAATTTGATTCTTCACTAGGCTATCGTGTTTTTATACTAATACTAGCTTATGCTCGCGACTTCGTCCGCGTGTACTACACAAATTTCAAACCCCTATTTCACCCCCTAGGGGTTGAATTTACAAAAATCCTTTCTTAACGGATGCCTACGTTATAATAGCTATCTGCATGCCAAATTTCAGCCCGATCCGTCCAGTAGTTTGAGCTGTGCGTTGATAGATCAGTCAGTCAGTCAGTCAGTCAGTCAGTCAGTCACCTTTTCCTTTTATATATTTAGAAGATGTACCTGTAAAGTAACCTAAAAATCCTTGTTCCAGCATCGAGACACGCAGGAAACTCTGGCCGTCCTGGACCGCTTGGACCTGGACACGGAGAAGCCGTCTGATGAGGAGGTGGCTCGCAAGTTCGGCTTTGAGGAGGACTACTACAACGGGACGGTCTCGTGGTGGCAGCAACTCAAGCCGCAGATGTGGTCGCTGTTCGATGAGCCTTATAGTTCTAACGCTGCTAAGGTAAGATGACCTCCCCCTGTTTAGGGTTCTGTACCTCAATTCTTCTTCTTCTACTTCTAAATATATAAAAGGGTTGACTGACTGACTGATCTATCAACGCACGGCTCAACCTACTGGACGGATCGGGCTGTTTGGTGTGCAGATAGTTATTATGACGTAGACATCCGCTAAGAAAGGATTTTTGAAAATTCAATCCCTAAAGGGGTAAAATAGAGGTTTGAAGTCCACGCGGACGAAGTCGCGAGCATAAGTTATAAATAGTAAGCAACGATTTGTCAAATAGTGTACTATGCTATTTTTGATAGTTTTAACATCTTCGCTAAGTAACTTATTGACAGATTGCGAATCGATTGATTAATTATTAACTTCGACCATTAGTAGATAACTTAATGACAAATTAATGATACGATGGATTATTATTTTTTAATTTTAGCCATTAGTTTCTCCTTTCATACCAATCGTTTAATAACATTAATTACTTAATTATAGACAACTGAAGCACTTTTAGTTTCATTTTAAACGTTTTAACAAACTTCTTAGCTTTAATGTGTTTCACTTTACCGGCTTTGGCTTGACGTTGATAAATTAAGCACCCTGTGTGTTGGACATCTCCTCCTTTTGTACACAAGCTAACTCTACTTTTCTACAAATAGCATTAATTTCATTAAAAAACCGGCCAAGTGCGAGTCAGGCTCGCGCAATGAGGGTTCCGTACTGCAGTCTAATTTTTTCGACATTTTGCAGGATAATTCAAAAAGTATGATGCATAAAAATAAATAAAAATCTGTTTTAGAATGTACAGGTGAAGACCTTTTATATGATACCCCATTTGATATAGTTATCTTACTAAGAAAATTGAAAATACTAATTATTAGTTTAATTAGACCACAATTTAATTTTTTTTGTGATGTAACTACAAATTCACGGTTTTCAGATTTTTCCCCTCATACCAGCTATATTTAGGTTTCTTGACAGACAGATAACAAAGTAATCCTATAAGGGTTCCGTTTTTCCTTTTGAGGTACGGAGTCCTACTAGTTAATAGTTAAGAACTAGTTAATAATAATCATCAATTTAATTATAATATTTTTAGCAGGGCTAATTTATTATTTGTCAAAAATGGCCATATTTTTTTCTTAAATTACACCATTGTAAATTAACTTATCGACAGATTACAGATAGGTAGATTGACTATGAATTTTGGCTGATATCTTTAGGTGTACCTAATCATCAATCATTTCCTTGATATTATCAGCTATATTTAGGTTTCTTGACAGACAGATAACAAAGTGATCCTATAAGGGTTCCGTTTTTCCTTTTGAGGTACGGAGTCCTACTAGTTAATAGTTAAGAACTAGTTAATAATAATCATCAATTTAATTATAATATTTTTAGCAGGGCTAATTTATTATTTGTCAAAAATGGCCATATTTTTTTCTTAAATTACACCATTGTAAATTAACTTATCGACAGATTGCAGATAGGTAGATTGACTATGAATTTTGGCTGATACCTTTAGGTGTACCTAATCATCAATCATTTCCTTGATATTATCATATTTTTCTCCTTTCAGATAATCGGCGTGATATCAGTGTTTTTTATTTGCGTATCAATAATATCGTTTTGCTTGAAAACGCATCCGGACATGAGAGTGCCAGTGATCAGAAACTACACAGTGACTACCGCGAACCAGTCCCCTGGCTGGGCGTTGGACAAGGTTCAAACTAACGCTCACGTGGCGTTCTTCTACATCGAGTGTGTGTGCAACGCGTGGTTTACCCTCGAAATCCTCGTTAGGTTCATATCCTCGCCCAATAAATGCGAATTCGTCAAATCCTCCGTCAACATCATCGACTATATAGCCACAATGAGTTTCTACATCGATTTGATCCTTCAAAAGTACGCGTCCCACGTCGAGAACGCGGACATACTAGAGTTCTTCTCGATAATTAGGATTATGAGACTTTTTAAATTGACCAGGCATTCGTCCGGCCTTAAGATCCTCATTCAGACATTCAGAGCGTCCGCAAAGGAACTGACGCTTTTAGTGTTTTTCTTGGTGCTTGGGATTGTGATTTTCGCGAGTCTGGTGTACTATGCGGAGCGGATTCAGACGAATCCGCATAATGACTTCAACAGCATACCGCTGGGGTTGTGGTGGGCGCTGGTTACCATGACAACGGTGGGGTATGGGGACATGGCGCCGAAGACTTACGTTGGTATGTTCGTCGGTGCTCTGTGCGCGTTGGCTGGTGTAAGTAATCTTAATTTTTCTTAAATATTGGTACTAAACGGATTTATTTATTTCATTTAGGGACAATTTGTGCTACAGTACCTACGCGGCAGAAAGTAATATATATCGACCTTTAGAAGATAGCAGATTTGTAGAGCATTGTCTCTGTCGTTGAGACCGACAAAACGTCATAATATAGTTATGACAGAGTGACAGAGACAACGCTCTACAAAGCCAAAATGTCATTTTAAAGGCCGATGTACTGTACTTATGATGTCAAGATACTAACGCTTCAGAAATAAGATTCTACTGAAAAGAGCTGGCAAGAAACTCAGCAGTTGCTCTTTTTGAAAAACAAAATGTTACAATAGATATAAAGTACATAAATAATGTAACCACTGCACTACCTTGCAAGTTTCTGGATCTAATTCTAAAGCCGACTGTTGTTTGTGAAAACGTCATGTCATGCTATTCGTAGTTACCTATGGATTTCATAATATATTCTTATTGTACATTCGTTTGTTCATAAATAGTACGCAAGAAAACAATATCAATAAAATTGTTTATAGTCACAAAGCAATAACCTTTATGTAGATAAGTAAGTAAACTTTGAAATAGACGCTATTAAACCTTAAATCGAGGTCATAAAGATCGTTGTACCAGTGCTAGCTTATAACCTAAATTCGTCAAATGAAATGTTTTTTTTGGTAGTGGACCTGTTTCCTTCCGAAGAAAGTATGTACTGAGCAAATATTAAGCTCAATAGCAAGATTAGAAGTTTTGAAGTTGGTATTTGAAACCTTAGTAGAACAAAAAAAAATTGCAAATCGGTCCAGAAACCTGGAAAAAAAAACGGGCCGAATTGAGAACCACCTCCTTTTTGGAAGTCGGTTAAAAATAGGAGAAAGAGAGACTATAAAAAATCTAGAGCAGTCCATAAGGGTTTATGCGAGCTACCTTATCCTACAACTAGGCTTGATTTATTCAGGACCCTTTCTATTCTTTCTATTAAGCTAAAAACTCTTTAATATTATTAATTTAGAAGTTAATGCAGCTAATAAAGAACTTAATAATGGTCTTTCAACACCAGGTGCTGACGATAGCTCTGCCCGTGCCAGTCATAGTGTCAAACTTTGCGATGTACTACTCGCATACGCAGGCGCGGGCAAAGCTGCCCAAGAAGAGGCGAAGAGTGGTCAACGTCGAGCCCACTAGACCACCACTACGTAAGTTCACCAAGCCCTAAGGTTGCCTGTCAACTAAAGGGAAACAGAACGGAAATGTCATCTCTCTAAAATCAGACTGGTGGCCGACTAATCAGCCAGTCAGATTTTAGAGAGACATCATATACAATTTAGCTACAAAGATAACGAATAACTTGCCGAGTGTTTGATTTTAGTAGATTAGGCTTTCATTGAAATGACCGATGGACGTATCACAGCTGGACATAGGTCTCTTGTTCCTTACAACCAGACTGTGGCAGCCTTGTGCTGTCTGAATCCAGCGGCTTCCTGCGACTCGTTTGATAACGTCTGTCCACCTAGTGGGGGGGCCCTTCCAACGCTTCCCTTGGGACCCCAACGTCTATCGATTTTTCTAACTATGTACCCTGCCCATTTCCACTTCAGCTTCTCAACCTGTTGAGCTATGTCGTGACGCTCAGGGCGACGAAATAAATGTTTCAACCAAATATGAAATTATGTTTTATTGCCTAGGAGCTCCTGGAGTGCCAGGTGGTCAGTCAGGTCCGATGGCTCCAGGCATGGGCCAACAGGCTGCGAACCGAAGAATGAATGCCATTAAGACGAACCATCCAAAAGACATGATAGGACCTAACATGGGTAAGTCTTAACACAAACTTGTTTAAAAACTTAACATAAAAAATGTAAAAAAAATCCTAATAATATTTTGTTTGTACTAGTAATAAACATGTATGATAATGGCGCCGATTCTGTTGTTTTTCGCTAAACTAAATTTATAGTATCTGCATCCTCTTCTTTTTAATATTGCTAAAAAAGGACGGAACATGAATTTTACATTTAAAGGCTCTAAATTTTAGTGCACGCTACAATTTTAAACGATATGCTCGCAACTGGCAGCTAAAGTCACGAGGTCTGATGGCTCTAAATTAAACTTAGAACTGTCAAACTATGTCTGACCTTTTCATAATATTAGTAAGAAGAGGATGCGAATGCTCTAAAATTTTGTTGTGCTCAGAATCAGTAAAATTATATGATATGAAATAAAAGATATAAAAACTTTAGGATTATATTATATTGGCAACTTATTTGGCACATCATTGGCATACTAACCATTTCATTACAGATTTGACTCAATCGAATTCACCTTTCAAAATTAACAACAAAATTAAAAATTACTAAAATATCACTAGACATTTTCAGTAAATTTATCTAACGTTATAATTTTATATCAAACACTATCAATAATAAAAATTTACATAATATTATTGTGATTTGTATTTTTTAAAACTTTATTGAAAATGTCATAGGATACAACCTGTATTATACTAACTAGATAACACGCTAATAAATAAAACTTAAAATCAAGGGATATTATTAGTAACAATTCACTACTGAGTACAGTAAATTAATGTTACTTCTGCATTAATTTATGTTTTTACTTACAGTACGTAGGTCTAAGGCTCTATGAGAGAACTGATGTAAACTATAAGATGGCTACACAACAACCAAATTAACGGTTTCGAAAATTATCCAGTACAGACAGACAGAAACACATAGACAAACAAAAATTTTAAAATTGGATACCTAAATATATTAAAGGACTAGCTGACCCGCCCCGGCTTCGCTCGGGTGGAGTATTTTGGACTGGGAGTGTCATCGTGAAGCCGTTGCTTGATACCTAAACTATCAATTCACTATCAGAAATTCTAAAATCCCCACGATTTAGGACTTTAGTACTTTGCAGCATCAGGATTGAGGAGTTAGGATCCGAAGTTCAATGTTGTAGCCTATGCTTGGTACCTAAATTAATTTTCCATCATCCGCAGTTACTGAAACATTATAGTTTAGGAGTGCTGTACCCTACATCATCAGGGTTGAGGAGTTGAGACTTGAAGTCTGAGAATAAAGTCGTTGCTTGGTACCTACAATATGAATTCACTATGAACACTTCCTGAATCTTGATAACTCAGGCGGGCAGTAACCCTGCAGCATCAGGATTAAGGAGTTGAATCCAGAATTTTTTATGTGACCACCACGAAAACTTTTTTTGTTGATTTAAAAAAAAATTGCATATCGGTCCAGAAACCTCGAAAAAATCGATGTAGAAAAAAGAACCACCTCCTTTTTGACAGTCGGTTAAAAACCGATGACCTTGAAATATTTACGGAACAATCTTTAAAATATCCCCTTTCTAACAAAAAAAAGAATGAATGAAATCGGACTACGCGTTAATGAATTACAACTCAGTATACATTTTAACATTTATCCCCTCTCCTACGGGAACCATGCTGAATTTCGGGATAAAAAGTATCCTATGTTCTTCCTCATAGTATGACCTCAAATCGTACCAAGTTTCATTGGAATCCATTCAGTAGTTTCAGCGTGATGCGCGGCCGTGATACAGACAGACAGACAGACAGACAGACAGACAGACAGACAGATAGACAGACAGACAGACAGACAAAAATGAAAAAAATTACAGTTTTGGGTTCAGTATCGATTATAGAGTGCCCTCGAAAAAAAATTTTCAAAATATCTTTAATAAATATTATAAGTATTGATTGATAAGGTGACTGACTGACTGATTTATCAATGCACAGCTCAAACTACTGGACGGATCTGGCTGAAATTTGCCATGCAGATAGATATTATGACGTAGACATCCACCTATAAAGAATTTTTGAAAATTCAACCCCTAAGGGGGTAAAATAGGGGTTCAAAATATGTGTATTCATAAACATATTTTAATGTATAATCAACTATAAACATGAGCTTTTTATAGACATAAAGATATAAATAAATGTTCTTTGATATCTAATTATGTTACATAGTATCGATGTAATGTATTAATAACAAAATATGAAGGCAATGGGTGACAACTGACAAAGGAAATAGGTTAACCGCGCTCTATTTAGTTGACCCGAAAACCTTTACATTTTCGTAACAGACATAATAGACAACCGCAATACATTTACAATGTACTAATGTATAATTTTATAATACTATGTACCTACATTTTTTTAATGCAAAATATTACAATAAAACCTTAAGCTATCCTTATCTAATTGCCAAGTGCCAAGAATACTGGCTGCATTCCGCGCTAGACAGCCAGGCTAATCCGTTGCGCAAAAAATGAGCCAGCTCTTCTATCAGTAAAAAATTATTTAAAATCGCATAAAAATTTAAATTTATATACCTTTGTCATAGTTTAAAAATGTAATATTGTCTAAGTTATAAAAAGTTTGGTAAAATGAGGTTGTTGAATCTAATTAGGTGTCTTCGTTCTATAATTAATTAACAATTCATGTAGCAACTCAATTCGAGATTAGAAATATCCATTATGATCTTACTTCTGCGTAAGAAACATGTCAAGATTCCAGACAATTACTTTACTTACCTACTTATCTGAATCTACTTATCTTATACTTTAGACCTCGAAATTTAGAGTTCTCTAATTAAACGATTCCTTTGTCTTTCTCTAAACTAAATTTAGAGTATCTGCATCCTTTTCTTTTTAACAATGCTAAAAAAGGAACGGAACATGACTTTCACATTTAAAGACTCTAAATTTTAGTGCACAATACAAATTTAAACAGTAGGTTCGCAACTGCGCGCTAAAATCACGGGTTTTACCATCTAAAAATTAAATTTAAAACTGTCAAACTGCGTCTGTCCTTTTCATATTACATTAGTAAGAAGAGGATTCGAATACTCTAAAATTAGGTTGTGCTTAGAATCGGTGCCAACATATAAAAAACTTTCTATTTTATTTATCTAAAATTTTCTAAAGTAAGGCTTTACTAAAAATATCCCTTGAGAATGTAAAATAGTTTTAGGAGCTCACGTAACTAACAGCTTACGCGGTGTACTCCTCCACAGATGGTGATCGTAGCGAACTAGAGGCTATGATCCAAACTACACCAAACAACTGCAAAAGAAAAAATTTAAATATGCTTTAAAAAGCGACACACCGGCTGGCTCCGGGAACGGGCTTACTATGTCGCCTGCACAAACGGAAATAGCTTACGGGAATGTTAAATTAACTCTAACACACTACTAATGATCATTTTAATCACCAATTTGCACCAAATCAAGGCATCTTCAAGCAGCACTCGGATCCAACGTAGGTCCTATTGCCTCATCGATGAGAGAGGAAGGTTCGAGAATTGAATGTTCTGTGGAGCTTGTTTAGTTTAGTTATGCTTTGCCTGTTCCTAAGTTAGAGGTAGATGTCCACGCATCAGAATTGTGCAATGCTAATTTGGATGTTCATCAAACATAAATTTAATACAATATTTAGAAAACTACAAAACTTAATTTAACTTAAACCTGTTTAAAGTTCATCAGAGATTTCGAAAAATATGCCTCTACTAAAAATTAGTTACCACTACTACTTCTACTATCTATTACTATTATTAAAGAGGTTAAGATTCTTTTAAAAATTTGTTTGAGTAAGTTGATATTTTTTATAGCGTTTTGGTTCATGTACAACCAAATTAGCATTCATTTCATCATTTTTAGTGTAATCGTCATGATTGTTAACAGTCCACAGACTCTTGTCACCTGTACAGAAATAGATGTTCATTAAGTCATCAGTCATCTTATTCACTGTGTATTTTTGTTTAAATTTAGGAATCACAGCAAAAACATCATTTGTAGAAACATAGGTACACGTCCGATTTATAATTGCATGGACTCACATTTAATTTTTTACCGTAAATGATCATTTCCAGCTTATTGGAAATGATTTCTTGCGTATCAATATAGTAATGTGTATTCCTACTACCGACTGCGCCACACTATATTATAATCGTCTAAATTAATAACAGGCTTGAACCATAATGAAAATGAAAATGAAACAATGAAAATTAAGGATGTCCATATTATTTTTCTTATCATTTTACTTTCCCTTAGTCAAGTCAAAACTATCCCATGGAATCTTTACTTTTCTCTCTCCATGCAATTTTATATCGGGCGCTTACTTAATCGATGTTTCAAAAATAGAGCTTTTAGTAATAAAATATTCATACAACAGTATAATTTCAGGCAACCACGTACAAACAACAACTATTTGTAACTCAACAACTCAAGAAACCCCAGCACTACTCGACAAGGCGGTACTAGTTTAAACAGTTGAGACTGTTGTTAAAGTCGATCGCACATCTATTAACACTCAACGCATTTACGTGCGGTTTGTAACCTTTTTCCTAATTCAAAATTCCTCATAAATACAAGAATAACGATAGTAGGTATAGGATAGTAGATACTAATCAAAGAAACGCATATTTGTAAGGTGTTTATTATGCGCCGTATTTTTGAAATTATTTTTAATTCGACCCAGTATGGTGCGTGTGTTCTTGCTAATCCGCTTACAAATACAGTCATTTGAATGATAAAGTTTTACTTCTCTTGATCACTAAATACTTTATAAACTCCATTGAAACAATTTTTCACAATGCAGACCTCAAGAAATTGTTGATCATGATTAACCACAAATTGATCAATCAAACATGACTTCGTATATTGAATGCTACTATACCAAAGTCATTCAATATTAGACTGTACATACTGTACTGATTCCTTCAGTCGAAAAGAGCAGTGCATGCGGTGCGTTATAGATGTGTGATCACTTGATCAGCTTTAGAATAGTACTTACTACATGAACTGTTTCAGATATTGTCATACGTGAAAATAATATTTAATACAAAGATGATAATATTATTACAGTTCATCAAGCAAGTACACTAACAAATTGTGCAGCGAAATACTAACAAATTCTGTTTCTTCATAAACATTATCGCAATTATATTAGAACACTGGAACTGGTCTGGCGACGTCGCCAATTTGTGAGCGTAGCCCGTACGTGAAGAGTGGATACTCTGGCGACTCTTACTTTTGAAATGCTTAAGGTAGGCTTATACGGGCAATTGAAAATCCGCAATTCGAGACGTAAAGTGTCATAGCGCCAAAGCGTTTGGATGTAAAGCGGATAAATGTACATTTATTATTTTGGTTCAACTAAAGAAAGAAAAAAAAGCCATTTTAGTGAATAATGACGTCACGACCACATGAAGCAATTTACTACAATACCCAGCAATACCTAATAATTTCAGCAATGTTAAGCGAAATAATCGATCCAGATCGATCCATATACGTGTTGCCGAGCTGATGCTTGAAAAATTGCCCATGTAAGCGCACCATTCGTATTTTAGAGTGTAGATGCAAGCTTAAGATTAAAGAAAAAAATTAAAAAGTTTAAAAAGGAATGCGAGCGCCATGCTTTGTTGGCCGTTTCTAAAGATTTATCTCAATTTAGATAATAACGTTAGGCCGAAATATTTTTTTCCAAAAATTAACGCGATATAGCTAAGAGCCCGGATGAAAGACAAAGTTGAACAAAACCAAGTGACGTGAATGAATATCCTATTATAATAATTTGGATGTTCCGTAGAATGTATTGAAGTATTTTTTAAAGTAATTTGTGAAATTATATTGGTTAATGTCTAATGACCAGTTTAAATTATTTTGCCTAACAGCTCACGCAATTTATTGTTACCTATTAGTTTTTTCTTCGGTACTTCTAGTCGAGTCGTATCTTGGATCCCACTGCATTATTATCCCAAGAAACCCCCCTTTTTTTGGGGCTCTACCTATAGGCAATTTATGTGTAAATCTGCCCTACTAAGTAGAAAAAAGTGAACTATAAAAGAAGTGACAATGTTCATTGTGTCTGTGTGATATGCCTGTGTCTGTGTCTATAAACTCGAATACAGAAACGCTCCTCAAATTTTGAGGTCCTCTTAAATTTTTTGATGGCCATCTTCAATATCAAGGGTACCTTTATTGAATGTTTCAGTATTCTGCCAATAGTGGAGTCATACTCAGCTTTCTGTGTCTGTAAAAAAAAATAAAGCTCATCTGTGGTTTTTTATCTAAATGTAGCATGCTCATTAAGGCCGGCCATACACGGACTGCTCGAGCGGTTAGCCAGTGATCAACATACACGGACCGCTCTTGCAGTCAGAGTCAACCGCTCTTGCAGTCAGAGTGAACAGCTTAAGCGATGCGTGCGGGCGGGAAGCGTGCGCGACGTGGAATGAGGAGCGCGGGCGGAGGTAACTGCGCGAGAGCGGTCGACAGCTCGAGCAGTCAGTGTATGCCAGGCGACTGCTTGACCGCCCAACCGCCCGAAGCAGTTGTAACTGCTTGAGCGGTTCGTGTATGTACGTACGTAGAGGTCTGTAGTTCAATATGCAGTCGCAGCTTGAAGCAGTCCATCCTGACTGCTTCAAGCTGTCCGTGTATGGCTGGTCTAAGTGTAGACATTATTAATGTTCAAATAATCCAAATAGAAGAAGAATTCCAATCTTGTTATGACCTATCGTATTTTTTCCTAAATGGCTCTTGAACTCGTCACTAAAGTTGGTGTCTTTCAATTTGTATGGATGACTAAATTTGATTTATAATTTACCACCATTTCACATCATTCAGCCGCACTCAGAATCGCTAATTGTTACTTAAAATTGAGTTAAAACGAGATAGATTTATGTGAGAGATATAGCTCTGTCTCGTTTTAACTAAACTAAAGTAACGATTAAGCGACTCTGAGTGCGGCTGATTATCTTACAAATTCAACAACTCACCATCAAAAAGTGTGGAATCGTACCCAATTTGAATAAATAATAATTTGACTTTAGCTTTGGCTTCAGGGACCTTCGCTTGACCTTCGTATAAGTTTTAAAGTTAGCTAACGTGATATACTTAGCTTAATTTTTATTAACTTCATCGTAATTTAACATTTTCATACTAATTTAGTAAAACAATGTAACACACTTGGGTTAAATTGTTTTGCGTTACGTAGGAACATTCTTTAAAAACTTTTCCTTAAAACATTACACTTACTTAGATATTTATAAATTTATCGCCAAATTTCGTGACGAGTTTGTTTCCTTGAAAATTAACGCTCAAAATTCCTGTAACACAAATCATATTACCAATACAGGTACCAATATCAAAATACTTTCTAATCTTCTTCTTATTTCTACAGTTGCAAGCTTAATGCCGGGGATGGATTTATCAGTTGCCACACGTCTCACACCAAGTCCCCGTGACATGAGCCCTGCTCTAGCAATAGCCATACCGATGATGAAGTCAGTCAACCTGGTACCAGCACAGTGCTTCGACAATATGGCGTACCATACAGAAAAACCGGTAGAGAAACCTATAGAAGAAAGTAAAGCCTCTAGTAGACAAGAATCAGTTGAAAGTGATAACACAGTCAAAGCAAATGATTACAACAACGAACAATATGATAAAATTGAAGAAAAAACAGACGCAAGAACGCCCCTACTCAGAGGTCACAAAAACGAATCGCTTGATGAAAATAAACTTAGAGATGCAAATATCGAAAAGCGGAAATCATCGGCTTCAACATAACGAATACTGCATAATACAAATAGTAATGTATTATATCGAACTAATATTACTGCTAAGTTAGTAAAAGAGACCAATAGTGTACTAAGAATCATTTTGAAATTATAAAAGCACGCTGTATTTGTAACATATTAGAATCAAAGCGATTTGGGTAAAATGGCTGAAGCGATGCCCAATTTGATAAATCTAAAATCAAGAAATTAAAATATAAAACTATTGAAATAACATTTTATATTTTGAGGTTTGATGTATCATGAATTCATTAAAAATGTAAATTGAAATTCAATTAGGAGTAAGTTTTTTGCAGAATACAATCATTGAACTTTAAAATTTAAGTATTAAAGGCCGTGATAGTTTTAAGTTGTAATTAAGAAAATCTAACTATTTTAAATGTAAAAATAGTCATTTTAATAACTAATTCTCGACATCTTGGTCTATTGAGGAGTCATTGAAATCAATTTGTAAGTAGAAATCCATTTTACCCATCGTTTTCTATTCTCGACGCTTTTTATACCTCTTCCATACTTTGATAACTTCAAACTGAAATATTCACTGATTAATTTACCATGCAAACCTTTACATAAAGTTAACTGTGCTTTTAACTTGTCGCCTTTTTACTACCATTAAGTTCAGATTGATTCATCCCAACCTTACCTGCTCACAGCTGTGATAGCCTAGTGGTTAGGACGTCCGCCTTCTAATAGGAGGTCGGTGGTTCGATTCCGGGCACGCACCTCTAACTTTTCGGAGTTATGTGCGTTTTAATTAATTAAATATCACTTGCTTTAACGGTGAAGGAAAACATCGTTAGGAAACCTGCATGCCTGAGAGTTCTCCACAATGTTCTCAAATGGCACATGGCCAGCGTGGTAGACTATGGCCAAAACCCTTCTCACTCTGAGAGGAGACCCGTGCTCTGTAGTGAGCCAGTGATGGGTTGATCATGATGATGATGATGAATCTTACCTAATTGTCTATTTCTATAACAACTTCGTAAACTGTGTCTGACGGCTGATCATCATTTTGATCAATCAAATATTTTAAAAAAAGAACATAAATTTTGTGAAAATTTTGAAATGTTTTCAAATCGCTCTGAAGACATAACCATACTGTCTCGACATTAAGTAGATCGTCATATTCTTCAAAATTGATGTTTTCATTTGCAGCATGCCGTATTGTCGCATGTTTGCTCTGGCGTAAAACAGCCTTTAATGCAATCGAAGTTTGCTTCTATATCCATTTTCAGGCGGCCTAACTTTATACCTCGTCAGTTTACTTTATTGAGCAGTTTCAACTTTTGTTGTGCAAAGTTAGTTGATTTGATCGTAGGGCAGTTAATATTTAGAAAAAATATAATCACATATTCTATCCGTTGTCTATCCTATACACATATTTAGTAACAATGAAACTTAAATCAACTTTTGATGCTTATTCAGGTGTACACAAAACTGAATTAAATTAAATATGACCCTTACGTGAGTTTTGGTATAGTGCATTCAATATGAACTGGCATGTTTCCACTTGAGACCGGAATTAGCAATAACAATAGGATTACATTCGACATGCCACGTAAACAATAAGGGTAATAAACCAAACCCTCATAGATCCCATTCCTTTTTAAACGAGCCGGTTCAACCTTATATATTTTGTTGCAAACCAACCAGTGTTAATATTTTTGAATTCACCCGTCCTATTGTTATTGATAATAATGACCGTCTCAAGTGGAAACACGCCAGTTTATTTTGAATGAACTATACCTGTTTGGAAAACAGATTCTATTGTGAGAAATCAGCAGAAATTAACATCACATTTTGAAAAATTTTGTGTGATTTACCTACGAAATTAAAGAAATAAGAGCCATTTCTATTTAGTTTAGTATAACTCTGATGTACAGCTGAGTTAGCTCAAATTGTAGTGCTTACTAAATATTTAGCTAAATGACTAAACAGAAAGGGGTAATTTGAAGCGCAAATTACGAGCACTAAGCATGCACTGTACTGTAAACTAAGCGATTTGCATTCATGAGAAGACGCGAGATGATTCTATGTTAGCTTTCCTCTTGGAAATTTAGTAAAGCAGACGACTTGCTTATATTAGGAGGACCTAATTTTTATTAATTCTTCTGGGTATAATCCGTGAACGACAAATCATAGACACCGTGTTTCTAACAATTTTCATTTGAAAACAGGGGCCACAAACTCATATTATGCCTCCAGTAAAGACACTATGTAACGTATAAATAAGGATTCCTTGTATTACTTATGGAACCCTAAAAACCCTAAATTATTGGTTCAAAAGTTTTTGTGTAATGCGGATATGATCAAATATATTGAGCATCATTATTATAAATTGGTATAATATTATGATTGTTCGTATAAAATATACAAATTATAAATTTTGTAATAATCATTCTGAAATATTTGTTCGCAAATCAATTCGACAGTTATGTATGAATTTTGCCATAATGATGACTGAAATATTATTCTGGTCATCACATTATATTGAACCCGAATATTGATTTCGATTAAATTAATGGTGAACCAGAATTGTCATTAAAACGGTTGTAATTTTGTGCGCAAATAACCTTTTCTGAATAGTCCTTAAGAGCGGTTACACACTGCATCCGATCCGAATCCGTAACAATGCGGATATAAAACTTGGACCTAATTCGGATATTTACAATCCACAAATAAATTAGAATCCGAAGTAATGCAAAAGCGTTCTTAGATAAAAACTAACAGCTGTTCTACGGCTGCTTCGGTCCGAAAATTTCCTCCGAATTGGAGATACGATGAGGAAGAGAAATCGGACGATGGAAGTCGGATCTTACCTAAATTACCATCTAAATAGTTCTATGACTACGGGCGGTTACGCACCCATCCGATCCGACTCCGTGAAAATACGTTCCGAAGTAGTTCATAGAACTATTTGTTTTGTGACATTTGACGTAGATATTTTTTATATTCTTATTTTCACGGATTTGAATCGGATGAGTGCGATCGCTCTACTTCGGAACGTATTTACACGGATTCGGATCGGATGAGTGCGTAATCGCTCTACTTCGAACGTATTTTCATGGATTCGGATCGGATGAGTGCGTGATCGCTCTACTTCGGAACATATTTTCACGGGATTCGGTTCGGATTCGCTCTCTATAATATGATCTTGATATTGGCTAACTCTTGTACACGATCTCTAAACCAAATTGTCAGCTCTAAATCTAGTGCTACTCTTTTCCCCAGGGAGCATAATGAAAGGGATGGCAATACATTTAGGGCTGTCACTTTAGTTTAATTCAGAAACTACAATACAATAGAATTAGCTATATATTGGCAAAGCATTCGATTAAGTTACGATCACTAGTCAAAATTATAACCAGTATATCATTATGCAATAGAGGATCCAGCCTTGCAAAAAATGTAGATATATTAAGCGTTTAAACTACCGTGAGTGATTCCCATTATAAATAATATCTGTCCCGGCTTTACTCACGTGTCTAGTCGACGTTAGCCCGACTAGTTTCGAACCCATCCGGGGTCCTTTTCAATCGTGACAGTGGATGGATGCTACCCTCAGCGTGGAGACCGCTTTTTGACACTAAGACAAGGGCATCAGTCGTGGGACATGACACCATTAGCTCCGCTTGTCTGGATTTCGGTGACGGTTCCAGCGATGAAGATCAGCAAGAACTGTCGGGAGACGATCGGCAGCTGTCTCCCCCCGCACGCGCGGCCCGCAGGCAAAACCGCGGCGCGTGCGCGAGCTGACTCCCTTGAAAAAGGACCCCAGATGGGTTCGAAAATAGTCGGGCTAACGTCGACTAAACACGTGAGCACAGCCGGGACAGATATTATTTATAATGTAGATATAACATATAACCCAATCAAAGACTCTGACCTTCATCTGTAAAGTTAGGCTGGGTTCACTATAATCTTAGACACGTAGACTTAAAATAATATGACATTGTGGCTAATTCCATTGTACACAATCTCTAAACTAAACTAAAATGGCATCTTTAAATCTATTGCTATCCCTTTCATAATGTTGCTTGCGAAAAAAGGATAGCAGTAGATTTAGACCTGTTAATTTAGTTTAGTTTAGACATTGTGTACAAGAGAATCAGCCCCATTATAGAGACAAGACAACAGTCCATTTAGGAAAAATGCTTGTTTAGAAAATCACTAGTGACGGTGAAGGAAAACATCGCGAGGAAACCTGCATGCCTGAGAGTTGTCCATAATGTTCACAAAAAGATGTGTGAAGTCTGCCAATCCGCACTAAGCCAGCGTGGTAGACTATGGCCCTAAATTCTTCTCATTCTGAGTAGAGACCCGTGCTAAGTTGTGGGCCTCTGATGGATTGATGATGATGATGATGATGATGATGTCTATAGAGTTCTCAAAAATACGTGAAGTCTGCCAATCCGCACTAAGCTAGCGTGGTAGACTATGGCCGTATATCCTTCTAATTCTGAGTAGAGACCCGTGCAAAGTTGTGGGCCTGTGATGAGTTGATGATGAAGACGCGTCTAAATATTGTATTCATTGTTTTCCCATAAGTTATTTACCTTCATTGCTATTCATTGCTTTTCACTAAAATTATTCATGCTCCATCAGCGACATAAAATAATATGTTTCACTAGATGAGGCGTTTCATAGTAACAAAATTGTCCAACGAACATCGGTGTCCGCACTCCTGTCAATCGGAATCCGCTTTAGACGCAGGCCGTTTCTACGAACATAGATATTTAAGTTAGAACATTACAAGTCAGCCTTTGACTGCAATCTCACTTGGTAAGCCGTAAGTGATGATGCAGTCTAAAATGAAAGCAAACTAACTTGGAAGGAATATGGTAGTTTTATTAAGCCTATATCCCGTATCGGTTATTTGACAGAATCGTACCGGAAAGGTAAATCTCTTGGCCGCACGGTTGTACCGGAAGGGTGGTAACTAGCCACGGCCAAAGCCTCCCACTAGACCAGACTCCCAACTAGGGACTATTCGGGAATAGACTGGAACTAGACCTCAGACGTAAAAGACCATAGCGCTTACTAGTGCGCCACCGGGGAGATTGCACTCATATGTATTCGGTTCGTATCCGTGATTCTTCGAAGTAGCCGTCATACAAATACGGACATTCGATTTGTATTTTTTTACGGATCCATAAAATCACGGATGATTGCACAAACGCCCAGAGTTTAATTTTTACACACGAAGCGGATTACGATTAATAGGAGTGCGGGTACCGATGTTCATTGGAACATGTAGTTACTATGAAGTATGAAGCGTGGAATAGCGTGGAATCTAGTGGATCATTGTGACCCAACCAATGCGTGGGGCTAAACGAGCCTCATTGGATCTGACGTGTCCATTATTGATGACGTCCATGCGTTTAATACGATGTTACGGACACCGATGTTCGTTGGAACATTGCAGAATACTATGAAGTGCCGTATCTAGTGGAACATTTATATCCCTCCGCTCTATGGACCTTTTAATCGCGCCCCAACCAATGCGTGGGGCTAAACGAGCCTTATTCTATCTGACGTGTCCATTATTGATGACGTCCATGCATTTAATACGATGTTACGGACACCGATGTTCGTTGGAACATTGCAGAATACTATGAAGTGCCGTATCTAGTGGAACACTTATATCCCTCCGCTCTATGGACCTTTTAATCGCGCCCCAACCAATGCGTGGGGCTAAACGAGCCTTATTGTATCTGACGTGTCCATTATTGATGACGTCCATGCATTTAATACGATGTTACGGACACCGATGTTCGTTGGAACATTGCAGAATACTATGAAGTGCCGCATCTAGCGGAACATTTATATCCCTCCGTTCGATGGACCTTCTAATCGCGCCCCAACCAATGCGTGAGGCTGGATAGGCCTCATTGGATCTGACGTGTCCATTATTGATAACGTCCATGCATTTAATACGATGTTACGGACACCGATGTTCGTTGGAACATTGCAGAATACTATGAAGTGCCGTATCTAGTGGAACACTTATATCCCTCCGCTCTATGGACCTTTTAATCGCGCCCCAACCAATGCGTGGGGCTAAACGAGCCTTATTGTATCTGACGTGTCCATTATTGATGACGTCCATGCATTTAATACGATGTTACGGACACCGATGTTCGTTGGAACATTGCAGAATACTATGAAGTGCCGCATCTAGCGGAACATTTATATCCCTCCGTTCGATGGACCTTCTAATCGCGCCCCAACCAATGCGTGAGGCTGGATAAGCCTCATTGGATCTGACGTGTCCATTATTGATAACGTCCATGCATTTAATACGATGTTACGGACACCGATGTTCGTTGGAACATTGCCGAATACTATGAAGTGCCGTATCTAGTGGAACACTTATATCCCTCCGCTCTGTGGACCTTTTAATCGCGCCCCAACCAATGCGTGGGGCTAAACGAGCCTTATTGTATCTGACGTGTCCATTATTGATGACGTCCATGCATTTAATACGATGTTACGGACACCGATGTTCGTTGGAACATTGCAGAATACTATGAAGTGCCGCATCTAGCGGAACGTTTATATCCCTCCGTTCGATGGACCTTCTAATCGCGCCCCAACCAATGCGTGAGGCTGGACGAGCCTCATTGGATCTGACGTGTCCATTATTGATGACGTCCATGCGTTTAATACGATGTTACGGACACCGATGTTCGTTGGAACATTGCAGAATACTATGAAGTGCCGTATCTAGTGGAACATTTATATCCCTCCACTCCATGGACCTTCTAATCGCGCCTCAACCAATGCGTGAGGCTGAACGAGCCTCATTGGGTCTGACGTGTCCATTATTAATAAGGTCCATGCATTTAATACGATGTTACTGTAAATGACGTTGAGTCACGAGGGAACAATGTTTATGGTTTATCGGGTAAAGCTCCATTATTCGTGTTTAAAATTCGAACACAATCAGGGTAGATTGTGTTCGAATTTTAAACACGAATAATGTTGATTGCTGATATTATTTGTATGTACCCACATGCTAGCAACAAGTAACATATTAAAAAAACCGGCCAAGTGCGAATCAGACTCGCGCACTGAGGGTTCCGTACTGCAATCGTATTTTACCGACATTTTGCATAAATCAAATCTCAACCTATTGCCATCCCACTATCACCCATTAGTAATGGGTCATTACTGAGCACGGGTCTCTTCTCTTCTTTAGACCATAGTGACCACGCTGAACAAGCGCGGATTGGCAGACTTTACACACTTTTGAAAACATTATGCACTCTCAGGCATAAAGCAGGCATATATTATAACGGGGTAAAACCATAATTCTACTGAAATATTATGAATCGAAATGCAAAATAGATGATCTAAATAAGTATTTTTCTTCCCTAAGTTTAGTCTAATTCGAATATACGATGCGTTAGTTTATATCAATATTATAAACACTGTAAATAATAAAAATATTAGCGTTAATAATTTTATATCTCGATCACTAGAAGACATATCATCGGCACTCTCTTTCATTCTTGGTGTTATAAAAGCCTGGTCAGAAAAATAAATCAAAAAAAATCAAAAAAATAGAAGTTTTTTATTTTTCTGGTCAAGTTATAATTATTATTTTTATACGTGTATAATATAGATGTTGTATTATAATATCATAGTGTTGATAAGGCTTAGATAGTTAACTATGAAATGTTTTAATATGGGACTTGATATAGCAAGCCCGGGGGACAAGGACGGGACACTATCAAATGAAGACAACGTCATGTCTTCTATGGCGATCTATAATACAGCATGTTTGATAAATTATAAAACATCATCTGTGTAGTAGGTACCAAAATATAGTACAGTATGCGGCAGAAAATGATGTACATCGGTGATGTAGGTACATCGACCTTTAGAAGGAGATAGCTGATTTGTAGAGCGTTGTCTCTGTCGTTGATCGTCGTTCATACCTATGTATGAATGACAGAGACAACGCTCTACAAAGCCGAAATGTCATTCTAAAGGCCGTTTACATTATTTTCTGTCGCGTACTGTAAGTGCGTCGTCCGCGCCTACAGATTTCTTGCTATATAAATCCCTAAGGGCCTCTACACACACGATGCTTTTGGCATCGGAATCCAGCAATTTGGTCGCATTATGAAAGCTCGAAACGTAGGGAAGTATCGAAAGCGACGTAGTCGGAGCGTAAAAACCGTTGTATGAAAACTGCCATATTCCTTCCAGGTTAGATCACTTCCATCTTAGACTGCATTTACGAGTAGGTAAGTACTAGCAGGTGAGTTCAAGGGATAATAATTTGTCATCAATTTTTTGTATGGGTTTAATCTCTGTGCATACTACGCAAGTGTTTTTACCTCAAAAGCATCGTTGGGCGAGTATTCTTTAAGATAGCTCTTGTCGCTGCCACAAATTAGTTGAGCGAGACTTCTCGTCGACAGAATGCACAGTCAGTGAACAACTATTCTATATAATTATCTCTTTTAATGACATCGACTATATTATGTTGTATAGAAAAGAGTCGATAGCTAGTCGCTTCCTCGTCGACGATGGAGGAACTGCCGTATATTAGACTTCGTAGTTTTGCCTCGGACCTAAGTCGCCAGATGGTGATGAATCATCATTGCAGTCGTAAAATCGCTGGTCGCCGATATTAAAAGTATCGTGTGTGTGTATGCTCTGAAATATAAGTATGTTTCACGGAACCGCTTCTCGATTTAAAGTTACCTGTCCATTATACAACTTATAAATGAACAAATAAAAAATTTATAGAATGTTGTTTATTTTACGTTAAAATTTATAATTATCGTCAACATTTTATAGATTCCTCTCTAATTATGCTTGTACCTGTACTATTCCTAGATTAAAATACTAGTATTATGTAATTTATCCGAAATAAATGTAGCTAAAAAGTTATTATCAAATCGAAATAATTAATCTATAAAAAATACCTTTGTATTGATTTCTTGCAAGCCTTTCTGAATTATTTTATATTTCGAATTATACTTTCAATTATTTGAACGCATAAAATGCAATAAAATTATTTAATGTTGTATAAGTACTTAGATAGCACAAAGTTGTTTTATGAAAATATGTAAAATCAATCATAATGTATATAACTTCCTTGTACCAATTATATAGTGAGATAAATTTAATAATATAAATTATATGATTTATGATTTCTTTCACATGTTTTATAACTATTGTATTAAAAATGTATATCTTTATTTTGCTAACATTCTATCAAATTCTATTTTCTTATAGAAGACGTACATGAATGCGTGGACCATTGGTTATTCTATATTATAATGTCAGTTCATCATTATATTTATGTTACGGGCAAAGTCCACATGAAGTACACAGGTGATAGTGCCCGGGTATAGTTAAATTTACATAGAGTCTGTTGGCAAAGTTGCCTTAAAAACCCAAGAATATATTTAAAAGTTTACTAAAATCCACAATAAATCTTACGGCTGAGTGTCGCACTTCATTTTTGCTTTACAACAAACTATGGAATCAACTTCATTATTATTTTTTATTTGTTGTACCTTATATAATTAAATAAACTACAAAATATAAAAATATAAATTTACCATTGTACGGGAGCGGTGTGCAGGCTCGACCGTACCAAAGGGGAGATCTCCCACCGAGCGGTTGGTTGTGCTCGGTAGCGCCAGCTGGGCCGACGGTTATGTCTTGAAACTTCTATATATAGTCCAGATTGCAGAAAACTCTGTTATTGCGAGTACTGTCGGCGGTACATTTGTTCGGGACTATGTCATCGATTGAACAGCGCCATCTAGTTTCTATTGTGGTAACCGCCACACCATGAATACTGGCTGCATTTTCGTATAATAATTCCATCTTTTTTTTTTTTTTTTTTATTTCGTCACGTACATCTTCCACCTATGTTTAGTGCTGCTCGGTCAAAATTTGCTAATAAATGAAATAATACATAAAACTTTGCCCAGTCACTCGTGGCAATGTTGACTTTACCCCGGCAATATCAAGTTTGTACTCCATTTGGTACTCCGCCCATGACATTTATAAATCATTGTAAAAGCAGAACACTTAACTTGTCAGAAACACATCAAATCGGAGTACGAAGAGCCATTTGTATAAGTTAAATATGACGTGGTGTCATGAATGTCATGATACGATGATTAAGGTTAACTCAAATATAACCTGTAAAATTTAACTCCTCACGCGCCATTTTAACTTTTTGTGTGAAATTTCATGCCAAAAGTACGATTTTAGTCCTTATTTTAAAGGTGAACCGTACTTTTGATATGACAGTCGACCCTTAGAGATAAAATAGCGCGTGAGGAGTCATTTTTACGGACTATACAACAAATATATTTTGGTTTCCCAGGATTGTGATTTATAACAATAAACACCCACTATTTTCCTATTGTACGATTTTTTCTTGTTATACCGTGCATTTCTTTTTACATAACTAAGGACAAATTCTGATAATTACTTAACTATAATAGAATTTTATACAATTTTTATTATGCTCCATTCATAAAAAATAGAATAATAATATATTTAAAAAGTTCGCTAATGAATACACAATAAGTCTTAAAATGTCAAAATAAATCTTTTATTTGTTTGATAAATGATATGTAATTATAGTAAAATTTATTGTATTCTTTGCCCTGATATTTAGTTATTTTTGTTTTTATTTTTCTTTTTTTGGTAGCAAGCTCGCTACAGATATTATATTATATGAAATCAATTTGTGTAAAGTATTAATTAATTATCATTTTAAACTGGATAATATCATTTAAATATACCTACATAATGTATGATATATTATTTATATAATTTAAATTTATAATATATTTTAATTCAATATAATATCTATTATAAATATTATAAAAACTCAAATCCTTTTGGTTGGTTATCGCACAAGTTTACCGTAGGTTAAGGCTTACAGTGAGTAAACAGGGCTTGAATCTTATTGTATAGCGTTCTATATACATTATATACTATACAATTTTGAACAATACGAAAACATATTTGAAATATTGTTCATTAAATATTTGAAAATCATATTATGTGTTTTAATTATCGTAACCCAATACCCTTAAATTTTTAATTATGTTTTAATATAGAAAATCAAAGACTTTTCTACGGTATAAATTCTTTCGTCTTTTATATTATATAAAAGAAGATTTTTACTATATAACATAGATTCATAAAGAGTGGATACATACGTATTACGTAATAAAATAATTCACTCGTAGATAGGTAGTTCACAAGCAATGCGACCTTTACCTTCGAATTACATGAACTTTATATTTAGATCACAAAGCTTCTACAATGTGCGTGACTATAATAATGAAACCACGATAATATTTAGTAGGGAAAACTAGTTTAGGTATACTTTGATAGTACAACTTGCGACGTCCCACGCAACGTCCACTTACTAAATGTCGAGATCGGCGAGGGAAGGTGGGAGGGACGATTTTCCATATGTAAAACCCATAGAGTTATGATCCCACAGATGTGTATCTAGGTCATACAATATACGGGTAGACAGACAAAAGCAGTACGTCAAAACCCAATAGAAAACGTATACACCCTGTATGAAACGTGCGTTCAGACAATTTCCTGCCTTCCGCCTCAGGAAAGTCCAAAAGTCATTTGTGGGTATTGGTATTACCTTTTATAATAAAATCCCGCAAACTATTTTGGACTTACCTTTGCACAAGTTTAAAAAATCTATTAAAAATATGCTCCTGAAAAAAGCATATTACACAATTGAAGATTATCTAAATGATAAAAGAGCGTGGATTTGACCTGCAGCTCGTTCCAGCAACGCACAAGACTGCAAATACTATTTTATACATGGCATAATTTTGTACCTATATCAAATATTTGAAAAGAGCAACCGCCGAGTTTCTTGCTGGTTCTTCTCGGCAGTAAAGGCATTCCGAACCAGTGGTAGATGCATCCGACTATTCGTAAGCACTTGTAAAAGTTTATACGAATAAAAAGATTTTCATTTTCATTTTCATTTTCATTTTCATTTTCATTTTCATTTTCATTTTCATTTTCATTTTCATTTTCATTAGACCTACTACACAGACCATATCAGTAATCATCAGTACTATCACCCGTCTTCGTTTTTGCTAGCGTTCTGGTTACACTCTTTATGAATAATCGTCAAACCACGAACTAATCATAAAATCATTAGTTAAGATTACCAACCCGAAATGGAGTAAAAACTTCTACTTCTAAACCACGCTTTGTGTCCGTTATAAGTCCCGCAAATTGCTAATAAGCGTGGCCGCCATTTTAGTGACGTCAGCACTAGACTGAAGTTTCGAGCTGATTTTATTTTTATTTTTTATTGAATGGTTTACTAGCGTTTTTAACATAAAACTTACTAACTATAATAAATACATAGATTTTTCTATCATGCACAACTATGTTAAATCATGTAAAAGTAAACACTGCATGCAAATTCCGTACAGATATCAGAGTTACAAAGGGGATAACAATTTAAGTAAAGATTCCATACAGTATGTCTGTAGGTATGGTTAAAAAGTAAACAGTAGGTAAACGTTCTATTGTAAAATGAATAAATATGTTAAAAAAATTACTAAATTAACTACTAGGTATAATATAATGCTACAATTTTTTTTAACGTTTATACTTAATTACTATTTTCTTATATTCTACACATTCTATAAGTTCTAACACACTGATAGTATATTTTTATTTCGGCTGCCGTCAAAATGACGTCATTTCGATGTCAATGAGACATGGTTCCAGCGCAATAGGGTAACCTTCCTAACCTACGTAACCTACCTAGGTAGATGGGAAAACTCAACTTAGCCGTCCAGGAATATTTTAATAAGTTAGCTACCCTAATACATAATATTAGCAGAAAGTTATCTCTGTTTTTGTTTTCACAGACTTGAGTAACAGTTTGTTTGTTAAATAAAACTTCTTCACAACTGCTGTGGAATTTAATGAGATTTTGTTTACATTTTTATAAAGACCTAATGACTGCCTCTGGCTCCGCTTGGCAAAAATATAAATTCTCTTCATTCCCTATCCCGTGGGAATTAAAAAGCAAGCTACATTATAAAAGGAAACTGCAAAATTTCAGCTTTCTTGGTCCAAGGGTTTGGAGTGGGCATTGATGAGTCAGTTTGTGAGTCAGGGCTTTTTATTGTATGATAATAATATGTTATACCTAGTCCACGGCTGAAGTGCCGGCACATCGCGATTGACCTAGGCAATTCTCAGAAATGCTTAAACCGATTTCTAGTCTAAGGCCTAAACCTCATATTTTAAAATTCTGATTTGGACACTTGGATTGGCCAAGTGTCCAAATCGGAATTCGGAATATTGGCTTTGGGCATTTTAGATTAGACCAATCGCGACTTGCCGGCATTTCAGTTTTGGACTATAAAATACACTTAGCCTTAGCCTTAAGAGAGTTTTGAAATGACTTTTTGTAGGTATTCATAATAACATTAGTTGTAAATGCTCATTCGTATAACATTTGAGTTTCAGGCTGTTTCCTTTTCAAGAGATTTGACTTCAAAACAATGTAGGGCCTCATTTAAATAATATAAAAGCTGGAGTCGCTTGGATAAAGCCTGTAACACACGACGTGCAAATGTAATATGACTAAAGCAACCACATTAGGTGCAAGACACACCGACCGAGCCGATGCGTAGTATCAAACTGAAGAATGAAGCTACACGATGCGTTGCGTTAGCGATGCGGCTACATGCGGCGCCTAAGCGGTGCCGCTGCGTCATTCTACCTAGAAATCGCTGTACCATGCCACGCCACAATGCGTTTCGACGTCGTGCGGCGCCGTACCGCACGCGCAACGAACTTGGGACCAGAGAGTACGAGGCGGGGAAGGGTGGTTTGCAACGCTATACTTTTTGCCGGAGCGACAACGCAGTCCACACGTGCGGCGCCGCAACGCACCAGCCACGCAGCGTGCGGCTTCAGTCTTATACCCTTTTCAGGGAGACGAGCTGATAGGGAAGTGAGAAACCGCACAACATTGGTCGTAGATAGCAAAGGTCGCGTTCACTTTGCGATCAAAATGACAGTATTAACTTGTCTCTCGCTGTACCTAATTTTGTAGATACGTTATAAAAAAAAATTTGCAAAAAAAATAAAAACCGACTTCGATACACAAACACTAAAAATTGAAAAATAATTTAAGTTATTACCGAATATATTATGTATACAAGAGTTTATATAGTTCCATAATAATATTTTTTGGTGCCGGTGCCAATTAGCTTTAGCTGCGCGAATCGTCTTTACTTCATATTTTTACTCCTCCACACAATGGCACCGACCCCAAAAAATATTATTATGGAACTATATTAACTCTTGTATACATAATATTATATTCGGTGATAAATTAAATTATTTTTCAATTTTTAGTGTTTGTGTGTCGAAGTCGGTTTTTATTTTTTTTGCAAAAAAAAATTATTTCACAATTTTTAGTGGCTCCATGGTATTAAAATATGCTATGCCTGTTTAAAAATCTACTGTTTACTAAGCTATTACACTGATCGCGAGCAATTTACTCTTATCCGTTGAGGAGTTCCAGTATCTATCTTCGAAGATCACCAAATCACCAAGATCTTCACCAAATTTAAATGGGACCAGCTTTGAAATATACCCTTTCAAACAATAAAAGAATTTTCAAAATCGGTCTAGGCGTCTTCGAGTAATCCGGTAACATACATAAAAAACAAAAACAAAAAGACTCCGACGAATTGAGTACCTCCTCCTTTTTTTGAAATTAAAAATAGTATCTGATCTACTTACTAGTTACTATAGAAATTACATGACGGGCTCAAGGATTTATATACAAATCTTTAAGCCGGTGTTACTTTGAAAGTATACATTTTGACGGAAGAGTGGGATACTTTTCAGTCTGTGATGGGCCCGTTGCCTTACGAAGGGTAGGTGACTGAGTATGCAAAAGGTCAACATTTACAGAGGGTCCTGAATAGAAAGGCCCTGCGCGGCTCACAATGCTTAAGCAACAAAAAGAACATACAAGTGAACCTATTAATAACTTACAATGCTTTAAAATAAGTATAAAAGCTCCGATTCTGTTGTCTTTCTCTAAATTAAGTGTGGCTGATTCCGTTGTACACAATCTCTAATCTAAACTAAAATGATACATCTAAATCTTTTGCTATCCCTTTCATAATGTTGCTTGCGGAAAAGGATAGCACTGGATTTAGACCTGTTAATTTAGTTTAGTTTAGAGATTGTCTACAAGAGAGTCGGCCCCTATCTACATCTTTTTCTTTTTAAATTTGCTAAAAAAAGGACGGAGCATGACTTTTTGTTTATTTATTTGTGTGTCTAACCTTTCCTCCGACATGATGGTCGGAGACTTTTGATAGTTGAGATGGCTTATTTTTTTTTCCTTGCCTTGCTCTGTTTGGATACAGTTGGTTAATAATACAAAATTAATGGATTTTGTATCATTAACCAACATATTTTTTTATATTCTCAAAAAGTTCGCAGTAATTTCGCGGAATGCGAATATGCGAATGCGAATAGTCGTTACATCACTAGTATCTATTGCAAAACTTTCAGTCGTTAACGATAGACGTTAACGTTTTTAAAACCGTTTTGATCCAGCCACCGAATACCAAAAGCTGTTAAAATAGATGGTAAAAACAACTAACAGCAATACAGCTAAAGGCTTGTTACCGGTAGATATATATAAAAAGCTATTTGCATCGCCAATCGAGAGTCCGAACCATAGACTTGGGAGTAGGTAGCTAGATAAGATTATCTAAGCGTGCCCAAAATTCGAGTCAAAGTTGAGCCAAGTTTACGGGTGTTTTTAAGATTTTTTAGGGCAGTCTCCTTCCGATATTCGGGGTGATTATTAATATTATAATCGCCCCGATAATTGAATGTTGCGATAGCAATAAAGCTCTGATTAGTTAATTTATTTTGCCACTAGTTTGACGACCTCCCTGGCGCAGTGGTGAGCGCTGTGGTCTTAATAGTGGGAGGTCCCGGGTTCGATTCTGGCAGGGGTTTGGAATTTTATAATTTCTAAATTTCTGGTCTGGTCTGGTGGGAGGCTTCGGCCATGGCTAGTTACCACCCTACCGGCAAAGCCGTGCCGCCAAGCGATTTAGCGTTCCGGTACGATGCCGTGTAGAAACCAAAGGGGTATGGGTTTAATAAAAACTGCCATACCCCTTCCAGGTTAGCCCGCTATCATCTTAGACTGCATCATCACTTACCACCAGGTGAGATTGCAGTCAAGGGCTAACTTGTATCTGAATAAAAAAAAAAACCTCTACGCGTTGAACTTGTAATTAAATAATACCTGCTTTTTCTGAGTCACGCGAACATACTGAGCCGACAGCATTTGATTTTCAATATAAAAATTATATTATTGATAGAGGAACGAAAATAAAATAGGTACCTAGGTACTTGACTCAAAGTTGGCTCAAATTTCGATCACGCCTGGACGGACGGCTTGCGGTATCTAGCTACTCCTGATCCATGGTCCGACCAATCTGTCGAACTGTTAGGAGGTCCGCTTCGACAGTCTTTTGAAAAAAAAAAACCACAAGAAATGTCCAACGAATTTAATTTGGAAATTCGCACACACGGAACTTTTACTTCACGCGAATACAGTAGTTTCAGTGTTAACTGCTTAATGTGGAAATGTGGACTGCTTCGCTGCCTCGCGGGTTGTTCGCTTTATATAAATTGAAATGCTGAAGCAGCGAATTAGCACGTCATGTTAAAATTATTAATTTATACCAGAACGATAGACTCTGGTAGTTTGGCTCGATGTTTGCTCAACTTTAAACCGTTTGCACCGAGCGTGTTTTAGCAAACTTAAAATTCAAACCCATTTACGCGAACGAGAAGTCCGAGCTCGGAGGGATAAAATTATTGTGCAACAATCCGAATTGTTTTAGATTATTCTGTTACAAACGCCTTTTTAGTAATTTCAAAATATTTGCTAGTTTTGAACTATTTTCAAAAATGTTTCATGATCATCATCAACCTATCGCTGGCTCACTGCAGAGCACGGGTCTCCTATAAGGGCTTTTGGCCATAGTCTACCACGCTGGTCATGTGCGGATTGGCCAATTTCACACACCCTCGAGAACATTATGGAGAACTCACAGGCATGCAGGTTCCTTCACCGTTAAAGTAAATATTCTTTTTTATTAAACCGTGACGGGGAGGAGCGATCTCCAATAATCCTGCCACAATTCAAAAAAATCTTTTACAAAAATGATTAATAATTGATATTTAGAAATGATATTTAATTACTTAAAACGCACATAACTCCGAAAAGTTAGAGGTGCGTGCCCGGGATCGAACCCGCGACCTCCTATTAGGAGGCGGACGTCCTATCCTGTTACCTTTAGTAGTTTCAAAATAGTTCCTAGTGTTGAACTTTTTCGAAAATGTTTGCTAACTCGTAATATTTACAAAATTTGTTTTACGTGTAACGTAAATAAAAGAATTTTGAATGTGGGGTAATTCTTGCCAACAATAATTAATTAAAAAAATTTAAAATCTTTCAAATTAGATTTACCGTGCGATATATCAAAAGAAAGAGCTTGTTGCGAATTAATAAATAGTTTGAAAGTTAGTTAAGAAAATAGATGAAAATTGACCGTTCCTACCCTCTTATCTCCAAAACTAAGTACTGAGTTTAAAATTTTGAAAATATAGCATGCAATTCAATACCTTATCGATTACTTACAGGAAAGTCTACAAGAATTCTATGGTCTTAAAATGGTAAAACTTTCAATATTGTGCATACAAACTTACATTATAATATTATTATTTATCTCGCGCATCCCTCTCCATGCAAGTTCAACTCGTACTTGTCTAGTTTAAAAGGTTCCAATTGGTCAATAAAAAGGCAATTTAGATATCAAACATTTCAAAACTAAAACTCTACTCGAAGCGCTCAATTATTCCGTTAGGAACACCTTCGTCGGTAGTTTTGGAGCAAATTTCTGGTAAATGTTCGAAAACGTTTCCCCAAACTTAAATCCAAACACATTTATGCAAATTTTACGAGTATGTTTACTACACACGGACTACGGAATTGAGTGGGAAACATTTGGAAAAAGGATTTCCATTCTGTGTTTATACTTTCATAGGTACACCTATGGAAATGGATACGCAAGCATAGAAAGTGCAAAAGTTTTCCTTTAGATAATGCGGAAAATTGGCACACTTTCCTCTTAGGTGTGACGCACACCAGCACAGGCAAGACGTGGTGTCTTAACGGCGGCCTCCGCGTCCCTCGCTCTGTACAAATTTGTAGTAGACACGTTCTAGAAACTAATCTCTGTGTCTGTGGTTCGCAGGATTTCTTAAAAAATAGCTACTTAGTTTTGAAATCACACAAGTTTTGCATGTAAATACTTAAGACCGTGTAATTTAGAAATTAATTAATAGTTACTTATTTTAACGGTAATCTATAATCCAGAGTACAGATTATATTAGTCTCTAGAATGTATCTACTAAATTTCATTGAGTTTGATTGGTTAGTATCCAAATGGTATTAAATAGGGTATTTTACACTTTTTTTGAAAAGTGTTTTAATTTGATTCGAGTGTTTGTCTTCAGTATAACAATTTCAATGTTATGTCAAAGTACATGAAACATAGTTTAGGTAATTATCACAAAGACTCCAATCTACACCGTCTGTTTGCGTCGGCCTTTAGATTTTACGCAGATGGCGTGGCGTTCATTTGGACTGCAAGCCAATTGCAAAATTGCAGTTTGGATGTAGTTTTAGTAGAAAAGATGAGGCGTAATAGGGTGGAGTGGTATGGGCATATAATACGGAGGGAAGAAAGCCATGTCACTAGAAGAATCTAAGTATGCATGTGGAAGGAAAAAGAGGAGAGGACGACCAAAGAAAAGGTGGATGGATTGCGTGAAAGAGGATATGCGTGAAAAAAGGGGTGGATAATACGTTGACGGATGACAGAAGTGAGTGGAAGAAGAAGACATGTTGTGCCGACCCCACGTAGCGTGGGATAAGGTAAGGAAGAAGAAGAAGATATAGTTTTAGTGCAGTAAACAGACCTAACAAGTAATGGTATTAGATGAAGTACCTTGTAGTCCTATTTGTATTCGAAAAAAAAATGTTTTTTTTATACTTATGAATATGGAACTCATTTTAGTTACTAATCATCAAATTGTAGCTTATTCGATCCTTCTTCCTTTATTTATACCTATCAGGTCTTTGTGCTTATAATTTATGGTTGACGATTAATCTTATTCCATCAATTACACCCGTATCTATTTCAATTAGTAATCCTTGTTCCGGACCATTGATTGACATAAGTACATACCCAAAATAAATATTATGTTTAGTATCGCATAATAAAATTTGGGGTAGGTATACCTAGGTACTTACTTTAATGGGGTGGGGGGTTTGGGGTTTTAAATAAAAAGAAACAGAACAGAAGAAATGAATAATCCATAGTATCCATGTGGTATCCATAGTCCATACCACCATATTATAGAAATGTGAATATGTCTGTCTGTCTGTCTATCTGTCTGTCTGATTTGGCTTTGACTAAATTTGGTACCGATATAGCTTGCATCCCGGGGTAGGACAAAGGCTAGTTTTGGTCCCGGAAAGTCAAACAGTTCCCACGGGATTTTTAAAAACCTAAATCCACGCGGACGAAGTCGCGGGCTTCAGCTAGTACATCATGTTCTTTATTTTAAAGTGTCTAAGAGCTAGGGTACCTAGTAACTCGGAGAGCCAAAACCTTTTATCTTAGAGCGTTAGTAGAGTATTCTTTGATGTTAGTGCATTACTGGAAGAAAACGTGGAGCTTTTTGGTCATTGACTTGTATATTACTTCGTATGGACAGGGCCATTGAACAAACAAAATGGTACCGATTCAGTGGTGCTTTATTTTTGTGACAAAGTTTTATATATATTTTTTTGTTAAATAAGCAAATTTAAAATAATATTACAATTACATAAAATACATAATTCTAATATAATATTGCATGCCTTATTATATAAGGTATTTGGCTGTACCATCACAATTTATGACTAAGAACCATTGTAAACCCAAATAAGCAATAAATAATTTGATCGATTAGCACCAATGCAACCTCAGTGACGTCTGGATTTCAAACGGGTCGTTCATTACTATCTAAGAGGTGGCGCTGATTTATTTGGATCCAAAAACGTAAAAAAATTGTTCTCTTGGGCATATCTTGTCATTTATATCGATGTTTTTGGTCCGTCTTTTTAAAATGGTCGTACCTTTTCAAGAGTGAAGAATATTTTTCTAAAGCAAGGTAGAATATAGTAACACTAGCTTATACTTGCGACTTCGTCCGCGTGGACTACACAAATTTCAAACCCCTATATTTTTACCCCCTTAGGGGTTGAATTTTCAAAAATCATTTCTTAGTGGACGTCATAATAACTACCTGCGAGCCAAACAGCCAAATCCGTTCAGTAGTTCATGCATAGACTACATCACTAAACTTCGGATCCCAACTCCTCAATCCTGATGCTGTATGGTACTGAACTCCGAAACCGTGGGGATTCGGGAATTTCTGATGGTGAATTAATATTTTAGGTATCAAGCAACGACTTCATGCCGTTCCCTCCAACTCCAAGCTCCTCAAACCTGATGATGCAGGGTACAGCACTTCTAAACCATAGAGATTCAGGAACTGTTCCTGGTGAAATAATATTGTAAATGCCGAGATTATACCCTGGATTAACACATAGGGCGTTTGTGCACTCATTCGTATTCAGTTCGTATTCGTGATTCTTCGAAGTGGCCGTCATACAAATACTCGATTCGTATTTTTCAGACGGCTCCGTGAAATCACGGATAAGTGCACAATTACACCCATAGGAAATCATTCATTCCGGAAATCCAAGAGTTCCCATTAGTTTTAAAAAAATCCACGTAAACATAGTCATGGTAATTGTGGTAAGCACATAGATAATTAATAATCCGTGTTAACGTTACATGTTATGAAGCTAATTAATACAAATCAATCAATCTTAATAATTCGGTACAACGCGTGCAATTAACCGGGATTACTATTGGGAAATTAAGGTTAAGCTAATTATTATTACTATTCCTATAATTGGGAATATATAATAAGTAACATGTGGAAAAAAGTTATCACTAAAAATTTTATATTTACAAACAATATACGCCGTCCAAACGGACATTTATGGGCATTGTGCCCAATACACTGGCGCTATTATAGAATAGAATAGAATAGAATAGAATAGAATAGAATAGAATAGAATAGAATAGAATAGAATAGAATAGAATAGAATAGAATAGAATAGAATAGAATAGAATAGAATAGAATAGAATAGAATAGAATAGAATAGAATAGAATAGAATAGAATAGAATAGAATAGAATAGAATAGAATAGAATAGAATAGAATAGAATAGAATAGAATAGAATAGAATAGAATAGAATAGAATAGAATAGAATAGAATAGAATAGAATAGAATAGAATAGAATAGAATAGAATAGAATAGAATAGAATAGAATAGAATAGAATAGAATAGAATAGAATAGAATAGAATAGAATAGAATAGAATAGAATAGAATAGAATAGAATAGAATAGAATAGAATAGAATAGAATAGAATAGAATAGAATAGAATAGAATAGAATAGAATAGAATAGAATAGAATAGAATAGAATAGAATAGAATAGAATAGAATAGAATAGAATAGAATAGAATAGAATAGAATAGAATAGAATAGAATAGAATAGAATAGAATAATGTTTATTCGAGGTATATAGGTGGTACATGGTGTAGGCAATATCGTCCTGTACAGCAGTGCAACACCTCGAACAGGTAGGCCACTCAGCTTGTGTTGAGACGTCGCGTCGGGCCCCTCAGACACAAACCTCTAGAGCAAATATCTGAGGTACCAGATGCCCCAACGCTGATTTTCAATATTACCTAAACGTCAGTGGCATAGAATATATAAAATTGGCGAGTAAATGGATAAATAAAATGAAATAATGTGTTTACAGTTTTTAAATTTAAAGTGATATAGGACATAAAAGAAGAAATAAGAAATAATACATTGAAATAGATGTTTAGATGTTGTAAATTGTAAGAATAGGAAAATAGTACGATAGTTTTTTTTTTTTTTTGTAAGTATAATAAAGAAAAAATAAAATAAAATAGCTCGCAAGGTGTGGATGAGAAAGTAAAGTTTGGTAAGATAAATAAATTAAATAAATTTTGACTAAATCTGTAACTTTTGAATATTTAAAAGATGTTTTTTGAATTTTACTTTAAAAGCTATTATTACCTCGCTGAATGGCAAGGCTTAACCGTTGAGCGAAATAAGCACCAGCTCTTGGGTCACCAGACGCGTGAATCAGTTTTTGGGGCACCACGACGTTTATAAAAGCTTTCGTGTCCGATGACCATGGGCCCAAAGCACACGAGAAGAGTCTCAAACGCAAGCGCCGCAAATACATAGTCCTTTACTAATTATTTACATTCTGTGAAAATTTGATACATTCTATTTTTATTTTATTTTATTTGGAACACATATTATAATACATAAATTTTACATATACTACGTCACTTAAATAGAAACACAGGCTGATAAATGTATCAATAATATGTATACACACTACGCAGCATTCCCCTGACATACAGACGGACGGACGCAGAGGCTTAGTGCTATTACTATTATTACTAGGGTAATTACTAGGGTAGGGTAGGGTATTACAAGTGATAACCGGTGTACTAAGGTTAGCATAACTAATTTTTATCCTATTGTTGGTGTATTTTTGGTGTAAATAGAACGTTAAAATATGAAGCTGGTAAGTTTGAAAGGGGCGTCTTAGCCTGCCAAACTATGTTTAATTATATTTTTATGTGTTTATCCTAGGTTAATAGGACATAAACTATGTATATATTTTTGTTAATTATTAATAAAGACATTTTTCAAACAAACAAACAAACAAAAACTAGGGTACTTAGTAAGCTGTATGTACCCCTACTATGGTTCAGGCTCTTCGGGCACGGAACCCTAAAAATACAAAGTATTAGTATAAAACTATAGCTTCACTAACTAGTGCATTCACATACATAATATATTTTTAACAAATTTTTAGTTCTATGTTCTTTTATTATAGTATAGGTATTAGGTATTGTTTAATAGTGAGTCCGTTACTAACTTCGTACACGTCGATTACTAATAACTGCATTTGTACACACTTTTTTTTTTGGAGAGTGACTAGTTTTATTCATGGCTTGTATTACTTTATCAATTATTGTCATAATCTGTTTTGTGTGTCCAATAAATAAAAAATAAAAATAAAATATAACGAATTGCATTCTCGTTAAATAATTACCTCAACAATACAATCACATAGGTACCTACTAACATTGTCCTTGCCTAGAATAATAAACACGAACAATATTAGGTACATCTGCTGGAAAACAATTAAATTTTAATTTCCCATCATAATCCACACGGCACGAATAAACTACCACGAATGATTAGGTAGGGTAGGGGACTGTTATTGATATACATCTCCGACAAAGATATACCTTCAAGGCAAGAAAAGTATAACTTGAATACCTTTAAGGCAAGAGTGAATAGGCATCTTCTAAGCAAGCGCGTTCCAACGTAGACTTCATTATTGCCCTGTTTCTCAGTGATGATTGGGATGGGGAGGGGTGCAACGGATCGACGTGATTTTATGCATCATAATCATCATCATCATCATCAGCCTGTGGACGTCCACTGTTGGACATAGACCTTCCCTAAAGAGCGCCACCACACCCGATCTTCATAATCACAATCATAATCATTTATTTATTTGCATAGATTGAGGTAGGTACAATAGATGTTATGTTTCTGGGTATATTAGCTACAATCTGCCATGGTATGGCATGCAAAATAACTTATTATTCTAATTTTACAGTATTAAAATTCTTTACAACAACAAAATCCAATTAAGCTAAGAATATATATATATATATCTCAATAATAAAATTCATCAATTTTTCCGAGTTTCTTGCTGGTTCTTCTCGGTAGGAAAGGCATTCCGAGCCAGTGGTAGATGCATCTGACTATTCGAAAGTACTTGTAAAAGTTTATTTGAATAAAAAAGATTTTTATTTATTTAAAATTCAGCTTCCCTCAGCCTTCCTCATCCAGCCTCTTCCCGCCAGCCTCTTTATATCGTCGGTCCATCGTGCTGAAGGGCGTCTCACACTACGCTTGCTTATATGCGGTCTCCACTCAAGGAATTAACGGCTCCAATGGCCATCGCCTTTACTACAGGCATAACCTGCCCACTGCCAGTTCAGCTTGCTTTTTTGTATGGATATAGTTAAAGACTAGAGAGTGACACAGTTCTTTTATCCCGGAAAATTAAAGAGTTTCCACGGGCTTTTGAAAACCTACATCCACGCAAACGATGTCACGGGCATCAGCTCTCATCTCTCTTCTCTCACACTGCAGTCACCTCGTGTGCTGCAGTCCCATACAACTGGGTCAAAATATCGATGTCTCAAAATCATCGTACGATTCGTAGCACGTAGCCGTTATTTACATTATAATAATTGATCTATATCTTTGGTTTTGTTTATCAATGACGATGGTAGTTAATTATTACCAGCTAAATTCGATACCGGAAAGGCTAGGATTAGCGGTCAGATGATTTAGTATAAGCCGGGACCTGTGGTTTGTTGGTTATGGCTGTTGAATTCGATTTCCTAAATTAATGTTAAGGTCGTGTCCCCATTAGGCGAACAGTGTGGTTAATTCCGTTGTACATAATCTCAAAACTAAACTAAAATAGAGCACGTCTAAATCTATTGCTATCCCTGTCATAATGTTGCTTGCGGAAAAGGATAGCACTAGATTTAGACCTGTTAATTTAGTGTAGTTTAGAGATTGTGTACAAGAGAATCGGCCCCAGTGAGCGGCTAACTGTTTGCTTTCAGTTTGCTTTTTTTGAATGGCATACAGCGTACATATTTCTATTGTAAGCTATAGATAAACTAAGTCAGTGGAAAATAGTTGGATTTAAGCATTTAGGTACATTTTTAGTTGTGTCTGATTATCCTATCATTTATCATAACTTAAGCTAATTATTTTATATGCAAAAGGGACTTATAATATACTAACTAGCTTATGCTCGCGACTTCGTCTGTGTAGACTACACTCAAACTTCTATTTCACCCTCTTAGGGGTTGAATTTTCAAAAATCCTTTCTTAGCGGATTCTTACGTCACAAAAGCTATCTGCGTGTTAAATTTCAGTCCGATCCATCTAGTAGTTTGAGCTGTGCATTGATAGATCAGTCAGTCAGTCAGGCAGTCAGTCAGTCAGTCAGGCACCTTTTCCTTTTATATATTAAGATATCACTCACGATAGCTTATAATATGCAAGCCTATGTGCTTCTATTTCTACTTCAATTAATTAATTGATTTCGTATATCTAGAATCTAGATTCTAGTCTCCAATATCGCAGAGGAAATGCATTAGTATCTATTGCAGAATAGATTGTAACGAGTTCTTGCGGTTAATGCGGTTTAGTGTGAAGCTAGCTTCGAGAAGAGGGTTCCAAACGCGCACTGGTCTGAGAAGAAAACCACAACAAACTCAGCAAGATACCTAGGTACCTACTAGTAGTAGAAAGTAGGACATTAGTAGGATATCTAACGTCACAATGAGTTGATCCATGGTAGACACAGGTTAAATAGTAGTTTAGTTTAGTTATTTAAAGAACTTGAAATAAACTAGAATAGAATAGAATAGAATAATGTTTATTCGAGGTATATAGGTGGTACATGGTGTAGGCAATATTGTCCTGTACAGCAGTGCAACACCTCGAACAGGTACCTAGGCCACTCAGCTTGTGTTGAGACGTCGCGTCGGGCCCCTCAGACACAAACCTCTAGAGCAAATATCTGAGGTACCAGATGCCCCAACGCTGATTTTCAGTGACCGCCTTTTAAATATTACCTAAACGTCAGTGGCATAGAATATATAAAGTTGGCGAGTAAATGGATAAATAAAATGAAATAAAGTGTTTACAGTTTTTAAATTTAAAGTGATATAGGACATAAAAGAAGAAATTAGAAATAATACATTGAAATAGATGTTGTAAATTGTAAGAATAGGAAAATTGTACGATAGTTTTTTTTTTTTTTAAGTATAATAAAGAAAAAATAAAATAAAATAGCTCGCAAGGTGTGGAATGTGGATGAGAAAGTAAAGTTTGGTAAGATAACTACCTAACTACCAAAATTTAGCAATCAGTATACCGGATATTTTTACCAAATGTTATAGCAAACTACCATGAAACTGCTATAGTACCTAAATATAATGCAAATATATGTGAAAAATGCTGAAAAAGTTATCTACCGTGCCATAAAGAATCTAGATTATGGCTCATATATCCAGAACACTCTGCCGTTTTCAATATTCAGGTGGCTGTTGCGATATTTTATGGATCATATTTTCCAGACTTTAGTTTTTCAGCCAGTAAAATATACGGGTCTCATATTACACGCTTACTATAAGCCAAGAGTAGGGATCAATGTAGTGGGAATCCGCAATTGGAATTTTTCTTTGGCGTTTTTAGGGTTCCGTACCTCAAAAGGAAAAACCGGCCAAGTGCGAGTCAGGCTCGCACACCGAGGGTTCCGTACTACAGTCGTATTTTTTCGACATTTTGCACGATAATTCAAAAACTATGATGCATAAAAATAAATAAAAGTCTGTTTTAGAATGCCCAGGTGAAGTCCTTTCATATGATACCCCACTTGATATAGTTATCTTACTGTAAAAATTGAAAATACCTACTTGGCCGGTTTTTTTACCACATTGTTGGTAAAGAACCCAGAAAACATGAATCCACGTGGATAAAGTTGCGAGAATAAGCTAGTAGCTGTACAGAAGAAATAATAAGTAAGTACGAATATTTTCACAAATTCATTCTTCATCATAGCTGATAGCCTAGTGGTTAGTACGTCCGCCTTCTAATCGGAGGTCGGGGGTTCGATCCAAAACTCTTTTGACTCTGAGAGGAGCTCCGTGCTCTGTAGTGAGCCGGTGATGGGTTGATCATGATGATGGTTCTTCATCAAAATGCAAACAAAAACATTTATTCGAATGTGAATTAAGAATTGCATAATTCAGCCGTTCGGCCGAGGAATTAAAGTCCATTGAAAAAACAAAATAACTGTAACGAATGTTCCCATTAATGGGTTCTGATATTCAATTATTTTGTTCGGGATTAACCAATTAAACTGGTCTCAATCTCTAATTGAATGTATAACCGAACAAGATTTTGCTGGTATTAAGGAATTTCAAAATGAAATGTGTTTTAAGTGATATTGTTCATATATTGTTAATAAATAAATTGAGTCTGAATTCTAGAAACACATTAGAGGCGAGGGTGTACTAATTAATTCGATATTTGACAACTAGTCAAATCAGTAACTTTTTTTCAAACGTCAAAACGCGCGCATTGGTATGCGAGCTACTATAAAATATTGAAATGTGTCGTCACAATCATTTGACGTGTTTTTTTAGTTAAATCGATAATTTAAAATGGTTGTAACACTTAAAACTAACAAAGGGCGTGGATTTTACGTATTTTGGAAGACTCTCTATTTAATAATCACTTAGAAATAATTTCTTTTTGGCACAGGTAAATATCCAATTCATGAGGGATAACAATGGAGTAGCTTCGATCGCAAATTGAATATGTAACGGACAGGATCGAACAAGCGGCATTAGGAGATCTAATCCGCTCTAAGCCCTGTACTAACTCGTTGAGTTAATTTTGGTTAGACTTTAATCCATTCAATTTATTCCGTGATTGATCCCTTTTTATTTATTTTTAATTTTATTTTTATTGAATGGTTTACTAGCGATTTTAACATAAAACTTACTAACTTATAATAAATACATAGATTTTTCTATCATGCACAACTATGTTAAATCATTTTAAAGTAAACACTGCATGCAAATTCCGTACAGATATCAGTTACAAAGGGGATAACAATTTAAGTACAGATTCCATACAGTGTGTCTGTAGGTATGGTTAAAATTAAACAGTAGGTAAACGTTCTATTGTAAAATGAATAAACATGTAAAAAAAAAAAACTAAATTAACTACTACCTAAAATATAATGTAAATTTTTTTTTGTTTTTAACGTTTATACTTAATTACTATTTTCTTATATTCTACACATTCTATAAGTTCTAACACACTCTTATTTATGGCTAAATACAGTATACGTAGTATTATAAAATGAATAAGCATGATAAAAAACTAAATTAACTACTGTATAATGTTCAATTTTTTAACGTTTATACTCACTATTTTCTTAACACATTCTAAGTTCTAACACACTCTTATTTCTAAAATTAATTTCTAATTCATTATACTTTCACTTTTCATCCTTTTGACGTCGTAACGCGTCGTGTGGCTAGTATAATAATCTATGTGTGGCATGGTACAGCGATTTCTATGTAGGATGATGCAGCGGCACCGCTCAGGTGCTGCACCGCCAACGCAACGCAACATATGGCTTCATAGCCTTCGCCAGCAGAAAATCGGGATCGGGTAAATTTATAGACGTAAACATTAAATAAATAAATAAAATAAAAATCTTTTTTATTCGTATAAACTTTTACAAGTACTTACGAATATTCGGATGCATCTACCTTTGGTTCGGAATGCCTTTCCTACCGATAAGAACCAGCAAGAAACTCGGCATTGGTCTTAGATCTGAAATCTGAATGCTGCGAAATGACAAACCTCTTCAACAAGTTACTCGTACGTGGTAACAATGCAATCGCGGTTCGAGTGCATTGCCAAAAAAGAGACTTTTCAACAAGTTTTTTGTAAGTAAAACATGCGACGTAATTGAAGGACAAACCAAGAAACAAACTTTCGCATCTATAATAGGTATCGATAGTGATTTATTTATTTCAGTCAGTACATACCACATACCTATTTTTATTAGAATTTGATTTGAGAAATAATTAATGATTCGATTGGCTAAATAAATTGAGTCTGAATACTAGAAACACGTTATAGGCGAAGCTGTATTAATTCATGAGGAATAACAATGGAGTGGCTTCGGTCGCTAATTGAATATGTAACGGACAGGATCGAACAAGCGGCATTAGGAGATCTAATCCGCTCTAAGCCCTGTACTAACTCGTTGAGTTAATTTTGGTTAGACTTTAATCTATTCCATTCATTCCGTGATTGATCCTTTTTCGGTCATATTTTGTCATGCGACCTCATCCGCGTAGACTACACAAATTTCCAACCCCTATTTTTCCCCTTAGGGGTTCCCATTACCAGCCCACTACTAAGAACAGATCTTCTTTCAGAGCAGGATACTGTTGTTGTTTTTTTTAATTAATGAAATATTATGCTTTAACGGTGAAGGAAAACATCGTAAGGAAACCTGCATGCCTGAGAGTTCTTCAGGTTCTCAAAGGTGTGTGAAGTCTACCAATCCGCACTGGGCCAGCGTGGCAGACTATGACCTACACCCTTCTCATTTTGAAAAGAGATCTTTTCTTAGTAGTGAGCAGACGATCGGTTACCTAATGATGATGATGATGATGATGAATTTCAGAATAGCTCCGTTTATCATAACCTTAAAATGTAAAATGCAAATCTCTCAGTTTCCCAACAGTTTCGCAAAGCGATCCGCTCGCAGACATTCACAAGTTCTGCAACTTGCACTCCCAAGTGTACAACTCCACTTGCAACTAGTTTATTTCAGCTCTACAGTCTACGGCCAGTGTTGAAAACTTAGAAAGAATTTCTTACTAAGTTCTTATAAAAAAGTTTCTTGAAAAGTTTCATACTAACTGAAACTATTGCGAGTCTGTATAAAAGAAAATATGTCGGCGTCAGGTACAACAAAAACCGTGATCTTGAACCTGCGTAGTGAATGACTAGCTTATGCCCGCGACTTCGTCCGCGTGGACTACACAAATTTCGAACCCCTATCTTAACCCCTTAGGGGTTGAATTTTCAAAAATCCTTTCTTAGCGGATGTCTACGTCATAATAGCTATCTGCATGACAAATTTCAGCCCGATCCCGAGAAAAGTGGAGTATCATATTATGAAAGGGTTTTACATACATTCTAACAGATTTTTATTTCTTTTTATGCATAATAGTTTTTGATTTATCGTGCAAAATGTCGAAAAAATAGATAGATAGATAGAAATACTTTATTGCACACAAAAAATATTACATAACAATTAACATAGAAGGAAACTAAAACTAAAAAAATAACTGTATGCAAAGGCGGCCTTATTGCTCACAGCCAATGCCCCGAATACGGAACCCACGGTGCGCAAGTCTGACTCACACTTAGCCGGTTTATTAATTATTTAAAAAAAATGTTAAACTAATTGTAAGTAAATATGCAATAAGTCGCAGCTCATAGACACAGGTACATTTGTAATTTGGCCAGAGTACAGACAATTTTCATCTAGTAAAAAGGCCCCCTACAAATACTTACTTACATAAACAAAAACAAATTATTCCAATCAATTACTAAAAGATAAATAATAAAAAAGAAATAAAAACCAATTGCTTATGAAATAATAATGAGGCTGGGCGCAATTAGTATCTAAGTGGATTTCCCTTTGCGACGTAAGGGGATCCCCTCTTAATGAAGGCCTATTTGAAGCGAAAAAATCGGTCAAGTGCGAGTCGAACTCGCACACGCAGAGGTTCCGTACCATTGTATAAGAAACTAGCTTATGCTCGCGACATCGTCCCCCCTTCATTCTTTTAGGGGTTGAATTTTCAAAATCCTTTCTTAGCGGATGCCTACGTCATAATAGCTATCTGTCCAGTAGTTTGAGCTGTGCGTTGATAGATCAGTCAGTCACCTTTTCCTTTTATATAGATAACACTTTTTTTTAATTTTCATGGTGGTCATTTTGAATTTCTTAGTATTTGTTACAGTACTTGTTTGTTGTTGTGTTCTTAGTATTACAGCGGCAATAGACACATTCGAAAATTTCAACTCTCTACCTACTAGCAGACAGACGGACGGACTGACGGACAGCGAAGTCTTAGTGATAGGGTCCCGTTGGTACCCTTCGGGTACGGAACCTTAAAAAGTGTTCTTTCTCCCGGCAAAGCCGTGCCGCCAAAAGATTTAGTGTTCCGGTACGATGCCGTGTAGAAACCAAAGGGGTATTGGGTTTAATAAAAACTGCCATACCCCTTCCAGGTTAGCCCGCTATCATCTTAGACTGCATCATCACTTACCACCAGGTGAGATTGCAGTCAAGGGCTAACTTGTATTTAAATAAAATAAAATAAAAAGCGATGGTACGGAACTTTCGTGTGCGAGTCCCACTCGCACTTGACCGGTTTTTATGAGTAGTGACTACTGATATACAGTGTTGTTTAATACTTACCACATCTGCTTCGTAAGAAGCTACCTATTGAGCTATTCGTATGTCGGTTAGTCTGGTTCTTCTGCGGATCTCCTCACTCTCCTCCTCCTCTGATTCGATCACATAGAGATACTCAGAGTATGACGTTCTTGCATATAACATTATTTTATGCCAACAAGGTTTTCCTATAACAATTTTTTACCGTATTCCATAAGGGAAATCATAGCTTTCCCCAAATACATTTATCATCCACAACCACAGAATTTAGAATAGGCATAGAAGTATACTTCTAAATTCTGTGGATTTACTGTCAAATAAAACTGTTTAGTGAAACATCAATTGGCTTTATTGAAAAAATCCATTATCATCATCATCATCATGATCAACCCATCACCGGCTCACTACAGAGCAAGCTGGCCATGTGCGGATTGGTAGACTTCACACACCTTTGAGAACATTATGGAGATATCTCAGGCATGCAGGTTTCCTCACGATGTTTTCCTTCACCGTTAAAGCAAGTGATATTTAATTAATAAAAACGCACATAACTCTGAAAAGTTAGAGGTGCGTGCCCGGGATCGAACCCCCGACCTCCGGTTAGAAGGCGGACGTCCTAACCACTAGGCTATCACCAAAAAATCCATACCTACTAATAATTATTTTAAATGCGAGAGTATGTTTGTTTGTCTGATGACTGCTGTGTTATCACGACCCATTCTTTGAACCTTTGACGAAATTTAAAACAGAGATTGCATCCCGGGGACAAACATTTTACGACCTCCCTGGAAAGCACTGTGGTCTTATTAGTGGGGGTCCCGGGTTCGATTCCTGGCAGGGGTTTGGATTCTTAATTCCTTTTCTTGAATTTCTAAATTTCTGGTCTGGTTTGGTCGGAGGCTTTGGCCGTGGCGAGTTACCACCCTACCGGCAAAGCCGTGCTGCCAAGTGATTTAGCGTTCCGGTACGATGCCGTGTAGAAACCAAAGTTCTTTCGAACTATTTTTTCTAAGTTGCTTCAAATGCTGTTTCGGTGTTAAAACATAATAATTTACCTAACCATTTCTATTATCTTATTTAGAATTCGGTGTAAGAAAAATATTTATTCAGGTATATTTTGCTTTACCTGACAACTGCTTATGCAAACAACTGTATTATTTTTTCTTATTATTCCATTGATATAAAACAACCAAAGATCCATTTGAAATCGTATTAATTATATACACAGACAGACAACAAAATGATCCCATAAGGGTTCCTTTTTTCCTTTTGACCTCATAACGAAAAAAGGAACCCTAAAAATAAAAATATTTATTTATTGTAATTAATTCACACACACAAACTTTCTTAATTGAATTGACAGGTCTAAATCTATGTGTTTTAACCGTACTTAAACACACTTTAACACTTTTGTAATGTCTTTGGCTTTAGTATATCGACGTGTTTTTGACTAAAAATCACGGTGCTGTCTTCCCCGTGGAATAAAGAAGCATAATACAAATGCCGTAGATATTATAATAATATAAATAAGCGTAAAAACATTTCACAGCAATAGGTATGTTTCCGGAAATACTGCTTAGTCAAACATTTACACGGTATATTTTATTCCTCAAGGGAAATAATATTTTTACGCAAATGTTTACGGTTCCGTACAGGATCCTGGATATAAAAGGAGTGTCGTATTATATGCAGAGTAATAAATAAAATATTCCTCAAAAATATTCCTCATAAAGTATTCCTCATGATTTTGTAGAAATCTCCGAAAAATGATGCATGATTTTTTTCATCAGAATATGAGGGAAATGAAAATCCCTTATTTTATTCCCTTAGGGGGTTAAATTACAAAAACACTGATGTAACTAAGATTTATTTAAAACAGTCCTAAACTCAACTCAGTACTAAAAACAAGGCATAAATTAAAAAATTAAAAACTACTGCTCGGCATAATATTAATTTTTATTTTGAAAAAAATTATAGTAAACTAGCTTATGCTCGTGACATCGTCCGCGTGGACTACACAAAATTCAAACCCCTATTTCACCCCCTTAGAAGTTGAATTTTCAAAAATCCTTTCTTAGCGGATGCCTACGTCATAATAGCTATCTGCATGCCTTTCAGCCCGATCCGTCCAGTAGTTTGAGCTGTGCGTTGATAGATCAATCATTCAGTCAATCCTTTTATATATTTAACTAGCTGACCCGACGAACTTCGATTTTTTAAATACTTACAATTTTTTTTAATTTTTCTCTCCGTAAGAACCATCCTCGTACTTCAAGGAATATTATTTAAAAGAATTAGTGAAATCGGTTCAGCTGTTCTCGAGATTTGCGATCATCAACACTTTCAGCGATTCATTTTTAATTATTTTACTCAACTATCCCTGTGGACAACTGAAAGCCCAGCCGGTTGCTTCCGTACAAAGCCCACCTAACAATTCAAAATGATTCACATGAAGTAAGACCTTTGTCTACAGATATTATCAACGGTTCCAATTCTGCAAAACAATGAGCCCTGTACCCAATCAAAATATATTGGGGTAAACAATGAGAATGTATTGTAGCTACCCAAAATTATCATCCCCCCGTATCGAGGAGAAGAGACGTGTATAATATTCTTCTGCTAAAGTACCAGCACACTGGGTCCAACAAAATATTTTTTGTATTAGTTGACGAAAATCTAAATATATAAAAGGAAAAGGTGACTGACTGACTGACTGACTGATCTATCAACGCACAGTTCAAACTACTGGACGGATCGGGCTGATATTTGGCGTGCAGATAGCTATTATGACGTAGGCATCCGCTCAGAAAGGATTTTTGAAAATTAAATCCCTAAAGGGGTGAAATAGGGGTTTGAAATTTGTGTAGTCCACGCGGACGAAGTTCCAAGCATAAGCTAGTACCATTTGATGTTTTTGAACTTGGAGCGGCTGGCTTGAAGCAGTAAATCCTGACGGCTTCAAGCCGGACGGCCACGGCCAACATTGAACAAGAGTTCTATGTCCACTCTTTGACGTGTTTCTTGAACACGGTAGCTACTAGCTCTAGAATAAGGTCGTATATCAAACATTGCGGACCTTTCATTTAAGAGCAAATATTTCATGTTGTATTTCACGGGTCGAAGCTTTATATTAATTAACATGCGAGCTTTCTTGTAGTATGAAAGGTTTGCATTTGACTTTGTTGTTGTTATGTTAAGTAATATTCCTATACATTTTAACTATAGCTTATTCCCGCGACTTCGTCTGCGTGTACTACACAAATTTCGAACCCCTTTTTCACGCTCTTAGGGATTGAATCTTAAAAACCCTGTCTTAACGGATGCCTACGTCATAATAGCTATCTGTATGCCAAATTTCAACCCGATCCGTCCAGTAGTTTGAGCTGTGCGTTAATAGATCAGTCAGTCAGTCAGTCACCTTTCCTTTTATATATTTAGATACTAGCTGATGCCCGCGACTTCGTCAGCGTGGAACTAGGTTTTTAAAAATCTCGTGGGAACTCTGATATTTCGGGATAAAAAGTAGCCTATGCCACTCTCCAGGTCTTTATCTATACCCATGCATAAAGTCACTTCAATCCGTTGCACCGTTGCGATGTGATTGAAGGACAAACCGACAAAGCAACAAACAAACACATTTTCGCATTTATAATAGGGGGTACTAGTTATATAAAAGAGGTAGTGATATAATAGGGGTAGTCATAATAGGGGTAGTGATACAGGGGTAAACGATATTACGCTTTCTATATAGTCGAGTAAAAATGAGTCCCCGTAATTTCCCAGTAGGTACCTACAATGTAAGTATATAGAGCAGCGCTCCCTCAACAATGCACGGAATTTCCAATAAGACATCGGCGCTAAATGAAATCTCCGCCTTAAAGGCTTAAACATCTCCTTCCTTTCTTAATCGTTGAGAGAATATTCTCGCTGTATTTTTTCTTCAAATGTCTCTTCAAGCCATGTCACTAGATTCTAGAAGAATTTTAAATATGCATGTGGAAGGAAAAAAGAGGAGAGGACGTCCAAAGAAAAGGTGGATGGACTGCGAGAAAGAGGAGTATGCGTGAAAAAGGGGTGGATTATACGTTGGACGAATGACAGAAGTGAGTGGAAGAAGACGACATGTTGTGCCGACCCCACGTAGCGTGGGATAAGGTAAGGAAGAAGTCTTTTCGAGCAGTATAAGCAAAAAGTTCCGGGTTCATTATATCCAACTCAATATGTATTTGATCTATTATAATGCGTCCATACTTTACTCAACTCAGAAAAATTAGAGGTGCGTGCCCGGGATCGAACCCCCGACCTCCGATTAGAAGGCGGACGTCCTAACCACTAGGCTATCACAGCTTTTTTAATAATAATTTTATCTATACGAGGTAAAGTTTTTAAGTTTCTTTGTAGGAACTAATCTCTGAAACTACTGAACCATGAAAATTTTTCACCAGTAGAAAGCCACATTATTTCTGAGCGACACAGCTGGCTGTTTTATATTTTACTAGCTTATGCTCGCGACTTCGTCCGCGTGTACTACATAAATTTATCACACGGACAGCTTGAAGCAGTCAGGATGGACTGCTTCAAGCTGCGACTGCGCATTGAACTACAGACTTCTACGTAGGGGAAAGCAGGTAGGATTCGTACACTTTTTACTCTAGGTCATGTAAAAACAAAACTAATAAATATTTCAAAATAATTTCAACGCTGCTGGATTACCTAGTTATCTGCTTTAATTATAGTGTAGTCAGTGTTGATGCAAAGTAAGATGACAAAGCTATGATGAATTTCCCAAAAAATGGAAATCGTACGAAAGCACCCCACACGCGAGGTAGCTTCGTACATCGACTAGGGTACATTCGTACATAGTGGGGAGCTTTCATACACAGGAATTAAAAAGGCTATTTTATATGAAATTAAACATTTATTGATATCAAAATTAACACAGAATCAACCTTAAATATAGTAATAATTAACAATATGGTGTTTACAAACAATTTATTACAATTTAAGTCATTCATTAATCAACATTCTAATTTACCGTTATAGTAACTCGCGTTTCATCTCTTTAGCCTTCTGTTTTCTCTCTTGTTCTCCTTTTTTCATCTTTTTTGCTCTTTCCTTTTCTATCAGTCTATTTTTTTCGGGATTATATTGTTATATCCTTAATTTTTATAATACTTTTCCTTTCTTTGTGTCTTTTTAGGTCTTTTTAGGCTAAGGTAAAAGGTTGCATATTTCTTTCTGGCGTCATCATCCCACAGTTGATGGTAGATGGTGATGGAGGTGGCAATCTTGATGAATAGATCTTGTTGAGTAAAGAGCTATTTCTTTGGGAGTTGAATTGGGATAGCGCCTATGTCAAAAATAAACGATTCTCTAGTAATTATTATTAAACAGAGGGTCTTCCAAATTTCGTAAAATCCACGTCCATTGTAAGTTTTAACCATTCAAAACTGATTCTAAGTTGTTGATTTAAATATAAGAGTAGGTACGTCAAATTGTTATGACGTCATATCTATGTATATCTTTTATACAAGCTGCCATAGGTACTAAGCCAGCGTTTTGACGTTGATAAGAAGTTGCTAATTTGACTTATAGCGCAGCTCACGACAGGCATGAAACTTCGAAAAAAGAAAACATCGAGGTTTCACCACACTGGCAGGCGTCAAATGTCGCCTGTATTTGACGCTTGGTAGGCTATGAAACTACTAGGTATTTTGATTTAACGACACCCTAGCCTAATATTAGCAGAATCTCGATTTCAGGATCAAACCGAAAGTTTCTTCACTCTAGTTCTACTCTGCTAGTCTAGGCACCACCACTATTGTTGCATGTTATCATCTGGGAGTGGTTTAGAATTGGAATCCCATAACCCAGTTAGTGCAAAAACGATCTGAACTCACGCGGGGTGCATTCGTAAAGTACGAATCCACCCCACTCCTAACTGCACGAAGGTACCCCAACCAAAAAAATCAAACAATAAATTTAAAATAAAAATAACGGCGAAGGCTATCCCAAAATTAATGTTTACCACATGAATCTAAGGCACTTATCCAAAGATATATGTTACTTTAACAATTGAGCCAAGCTTATTACGAATTAATGTCGTCAAAGATGAGTCGA